>NW_025776286.1:0-192647 GCF_021130785.1 Homalodisca vitripennis
GGGAAAACCCAAGGATGCCAAATGACATTTCTGTTGAAACCGCAACGGCTTGAACAACATGCGAATGAATGCGTCTGTGCGTTATTATACCTTTGTTAATACTTAAGTATTGCAATTTAAACCTATGGAAATAACGAAATTTATTCATAGAAAACATGTAAACATATAATAAAATGTTCTCCATTCTCTGTAATTAATAGTTAGGCAGAAAACTCATAGACAATGTATGAACAAGTTAATACTCACAGAAAACATCCAACTCACACTGTTCTCCTTATCTAAATAGATACCAAGTGTACTGAAAAAGGTAAAAGTGAAATTCCAGTTAATGTTTTGAAAGGTTTGAAATGGAATGAAACGGAAAGTAATGAAGATTTTATAATATCATAGAAAGTGTAGAGTTACAACATGCTAGAAACATGTTATAAATATATTTACACTGTTAAAAGAAAACAAAAAGATTTTATTTTTAAGGTATATAAATTAACTGTAATTTTATCATCTGAATTCGTTTGTTTTATTAAATTGTTTTGATGACAAAGCTCAGCTTAAATCGCGCAGTTCGCCAGCTGCTGTTTGTTAACTCAACAAGAAAAATCATCACTCTCATCACAAGTACTCATTTTTAAACAGTTTACGTAAAGTATAAAACTAAACATTTGTCATCTCTTCGTAAAAGCAAGTTTTACAGTATTCTACATTTTTTCCACAGAAATAATAAACGCGAAACTGGAGTTTTGAAAATAGGGACTATAATGCAAACGATATAATTATTACAGAAATACATCCTGTGTTTGGAATAACAGAGCTCAGAGAACTGATCTTCAAAGTGTTCTGTATATTTCAATAAAGTAATAAAATGAAAAGTGAATTAATTTGAAAGTCACGAATAGACTTGCATTCGCTTAGCAGTACAAGTTAGTATTGAATAATGCAGTAGTACTCCGAACGGAATAACTTCATTTATTTCAATAAAACGTGATTGAGGTGGTAAATTTTATTATTGTCAATTATCACGCAAATCAGTGTTTTATGAGTGTACAATAATAGATAAACTTCTTTATTTTAAAATAATTTTGTAGAAGGAAATATCGCGACGAAAAATTACTGTGATGTGGCTTCGATGAAGAAAAGATAACATCTTTATCTTAGGAGTAATTAAATTTTAGTCCTATATCAGATAAAGCTGTTTCGTAGCGCTCGGGCGTAACAAAAGCTTCCGCTTTAAATGTTTATCCTGCTGGATTATTGAGGTAGAAAGGTTACATTATAATTATTATCGTTATTTTGTTAATTATGGGATTCAAAAATAGTTTTCATTTATACTTTAACAAAAGATATTCTGCTTAATGTTAATGTTTGGAATTCTCTAAGCAGGCTTTGCCTTAGAGATTTATTTCGATACCTCTTTTAAGTTCAATTACTTTTCAGTTTGAGTTTCCGTGTGTGCGTTGCGCGCACGCGTGGTATAATTAATATATGATCAAACGCTATTTCTAGTTATTAGAAAGAGTTTAATATAAACTTAATACTGTATAAACATATCCGTGAAGAAAACCTGTTTTCGTATTGTTAACATAACTAGTTATGAAACAGAACTTAAGTTATGCAATTATTTAAAGTTGCAATTTCGCTTGAAATATTTAGCATCAGTGATCGATTTGCTATCAACTTACATCATGTTTTTACTGCATTTTGAACAATATTATATGTTATAGCAGTCACATGCATGAGTCAACGTTTTACTATATAAGAGAGGTTGCTTGGTATTAAAATCACATGTACGTTACAAAATGAAATGGTCCACTGTATTTAGTATGTATTGGTGAAGGCTTTTTTGTCCTTTACAAGATTTTAAACATTTTATTATGACGTGATTTTAAGGTAATTTATTATAAAAATATTCAAAGAAAAAGTTAACAGTTTTCTGGGTTTTTTATACCTTCTGAATACGGTATCTGTAGGAAAATATCAAGTGACTTACTTAGATAAAGCAGTCTAATATAAAAATATTCAAGCTGTTTAGTTTATTTTACATTCACGTATAATCTGGCTTGATTCAGAAATTGTAAATGTACACTATTTTTTAATTTATAAATTAAAAAAGCAGTAATGTATAAATTATGTTATTTTAATCACTATACCAAGTTGTGGAGGGCCGGTTGTGACTGAAGTTTGTGCTCAAGTGCGTAAATATATTTAAAGACTACTCTATTATACTATATTACTGCTTTTGCGCAATTAAATTACTCTAAAAACAATAGTAAATAGCCAAATTGTTATTTCGAAGGTATGGGTAATACATAAGCAAGTCGCCTTTAATTAATTGTTTTCCCATTCCCATCAAACAAAATGTATATTTAAACATATGTTTTTGTATACATACATCCTTCATTCATCGCCAATGTTCCCACGCCAAGCGCCAGTGTCACTCTTTCTATTGGCTAGTTACACAGTTGTATACCAAATACTTTTGTACATTATAAAATACTTGTGACACTAAAAGTCATTTTAGGCGAGGGAAGCACCTTGGGCGTTGTGGAGTTTGTGTACAGTTAGGCAGATTGGTTTATGAAACGAATAACTGCCTTGAGAGCAACTGCCCATGACCATCGTCCTGTTGCTCCCAGTACGGTAATGTACTCTGCATCCAGCCTAGACGTATATCCTCATTCGAATGTATATGTTGACCACAATCGTAGAATATTTAAAAATACAATACAGAGTTCCTTAAAAATGTAATCAGCATACTCAGCACCGTAATTTTAAAGTTCTTTTCAACACTCTCTGATATTCAAATGAGCGATTTATTATAGGAATTTTTCATACAAAGATTTAATACTCATAATTTAGAAGAAATCCAAATTATTTGGAATAAGTCAGTCCATAATTTTTGCTATAGCCAAGAATAGGATCCACTGGCAGGCATAAAGTAGACAGATAAGAACCGCTAGCGAAAAATGAACTGTTGGCTTCTAAAAAAGATGATGATCTTATTTTTTTTTCTGATTCTTTTTTTAGTTCTATACACTTAGAACTTGATTATCATAAGTACGACTAATAGTTACATCGTCGTCATATAACTAGACAAAACCATTTGACACCACCCCCCCCCCCATTTCAACCTCAACCAAAAATAGCACGCATAACGGTTGGTTTTTTTCTACGTTGTTATTTTTATATAACATAAATTGGCTCTTAGATCCTGTGCTATAATCACGGTAACAAGTTGTCGTGTGCGCCCTGCAAAATTAGCGTTAATTTACTGAGGTCTGCATCTCAGCATGACTTTAATGATGAATTTAATTAGGGCGGTAAGAAATTAAGTTGCACTTGTGGATAGTTATATTTCTTAAAGGACTTTATATGCATAACTATGCTAAATGGATAACGTGTTGTAATTAACAATACATTTAAAGATTTATCTGAAGTTATAAAAGGATTGGTTATTTGTTTTTATAGTCTATTCAAATTAACACTGAAGAGTTTAGTATTTCGCACTTGCCTAAAAAAAATGCATATAAAAGGGTTTTGTTTCCTATTTTTTATATCAAATCTTCACACTAGTAAAACTTTAATAGGAACTTTAAGTTTTGTATTTACTTGAATTTATTCATTCTATTCAATAAATTCAACAAACGTGTTTATGCTAAAATTGTCTGCAAAGTGGTTCCGGTACATCTGAATCCTACGATGTTTCAGGCCAAGAAATAACAGTTGCAGGACAGTTAAATTGTTGCGGTGCAATCTAGCGCTAGTTTCACTGTGGTGATGGTGAAGTGCAGCGTAAGCCTGATTGATATGTAACAGAATCTAAGACCTACGTGTTCTGTGGATTAGTGAAGGAATTACTAACAATAACAAAGTTAGTAAAGTGCTGTGGCTGGTATTGTCTTACATGTTCAGTGTTACAAACAACCGTCGTATTTTCTTCTAGTGCAATCGATTAGACAGAATATGATCATCAGAACATAAATTTTGGTTTATCAACCCTGCAAAGTTGCTCAGTCACGATGGTGACTTATATGTTCCGAGGAAGCCATATCAACAAAACTCGAATGAGGCAACCATTACAGATGAAAGTGTGATTAGAGGCCTGGAAATCTCCTCTGTTTTTATATACACTTACCTTGGAACTGAACTGGCTGCCCTTTCATTCAGCGAAAACTTGGTTGTTCGAACACGAAATGGTGCTCTATCTTTGATATGTTTTATATCCAGTAATAACCCTCTTGTCTACTTATAAAGAATTCGTAAAGAATGTATCAAATTAGAACTATGGTAACTATATTTTCTGCTATATTTATTCAAATAATGTTCAACGAAGATTAATTTTTTTTATCTTATAACCTCCATGTGATATCTTGACAAAATAATTTTTAAGAAAATTGTAAAAGCGATATTATATGGTTTATTTCGTCAGTTCTTTAGTATAGATATAGAAAACATTTTTCAAGAAATTAAAGAATAGTATATAGCTTTTGTAGTCAAATGATGTTTAAGCGTAAATATAATCGACTATATATAACGACATCAGTTTTTAAGAGGAATGCGACCAGATAAAATGTATATGATCAATTATGCACCATGTATACGATTAATTTAACTGAAATTAGTCAACTCAGGATATTACGAAAGCAGCAGGCTGACATACCCTGCGTCAGGTCAAGACTTGAGAACGCCGTCATATGGAATCCGATGCATTTAATTCACAAAGAACTGATTGAACAAGTTCAAAAAAGATTTTTGAGATATTTATATTATAAATGCTTTAATATATATACATATTTAGTGCCGTATATTGAGTTGTTAGAAATGTTTGGGCTGGAAAGTATGAGTCGGAGGAGACAGGTCCTGGCGCAGGTGTATCTCTGGGGCCTGATCCAGGGACGGGTGGACGACGTGAACTGTTTGGGAGTCCTCAGCTATCGAGTGCCTAACTTCAACAGCAGGAACAAATATTTGTTTCATTTGCCCTATTCACGCACTGCGACGCGTGCATTTTTCCTCTGTTAGGATGATGAGGTCTTATAATACAATACTCTTGGGTGGGTCCGACATTGACATTCACCATGACAGCTTGAATTTAAAAAAAAAAGATTAAGCCATTGTTGTCATAAGATCCGTAGGTCAAAGTTCTCCATAGGTTTCTCCCTGGGCTGTTTTTTTCTCTATGTGGGTTGGTGTTTAGTTATTTATTTATTACTATTATATTATATTTATTGCATTGTTATTATACTATATATATTAAATTGTTATTATATTATATTTATTGCATGTTATTATATTATACTTATTACATTGTTATTACAGTATATTTATGATATTACACTAGTTACTGTAAGAAAAGTAAAGTAAAGCCAAAAGTGAAGAATTGTGCTATGGACTTGAGCTATAACTCAAGCCACTGATGTCTGTTTTGTAATTTTTCTTGAACTTCTATAATATTATTAGGGTAAATCCTGTTTTATAGCACGTAAATAAAATAAAATAAATACCCCTAAATTTACCTATACGGGTATTTGTTCGGACTTGTATGCTGCAACATGTATATGATTATTATGATGGCATGTATACGATCAATATTGCAGCATTAACATGATTATTATGACAGAGATGTATTAACTCAGTATATCACGACAACAGCAGGCCGACGTACCGCTAAACGGAACTATATGTCCAGAGTAATATTCTGCATTTGTACGACCATTACGATGGCAATTATACGATAAGTAGAGCTGAGACTTGAGCTTTAACTAAGGATGTAAGGATATTACGACCGACTGCAGGACGTCGTAAAATTTGAGAAACTCTCGAATTCAAGCTTATCACTAAAGTGTGAAATATGCTTTTAGTAAATAGTACTGTGAGTAAGAATAATGATTTCATTAGCAAAACAAGTATTCATTCTTGTCATAAGTATATTAATATTTAAATTTAAACACCAATAATCCAAAATGTTAAACAAATTTTATATAACACATCTATTAAATTCTTCTACTGTACAAAATTTGTCATTACATGCAGCTCATTAAATATTAAAAAGATATTAACTGTATATTTTTAAATTATTATACTCTCGATGTATAATACTTTAAGATATTATAATTCAAACTATTTAATAATGAAATTAGTTGAACAGCTATAAGAATCTTAGAGGTGTCTATATAAACGTTAGTTTAAATGACACGTGTTACATTTATTGGTATGGATGAACATTATATTAAAATATATCAAAAGTAGAGTATTTGCAATTAAATATAACAACAGGGTTTTAATTGATTATCTATTTACGATATAGTAACCGTAAGAAAACTCTGGACGGTAAAATATGTATTAGCTTGCATTCTGGGTTGGTGGCGTTATTCTCAGACAGTTGTAGCACCTTTATTGAAACTAGTTCTTAACTTTACGGATTCATATGAGTACTTCTTAATTGTTTGCTTCATTTAAATGGATCGATTAAATGATCTGTCTACACGAGAAGCATGAAATATGTCCATAAGACGTTTGGACCGTCGGTAAATGACGAGTTCAACGATACTGTACATTATTTCATTTAATTTAGCTCAGCGTTAGTGAACCTTTTTACATTGCCTTTATAGGTTTTCATGATAGCAATGAGAAAATTGCAAAATAAATAAATTTGTAAACATACTGGGTACAATAATTTGACATTTTAACGTCATATGACATAGTGAAACATGTAGCCCAACTGTTAGCAAGATATCTCGAGAAGGACATTGTCTGTAGGCTTGGTATTAAACTTCATATCTACATATACAAGAATGAGTTATATGATAGTGCACTTTCATCACTCAATAGCCTGGCACAATACCTCTTTTGTCTGTCAGGATGATGAAACAATGTTCTGTCTATACACAGGACATCGTACAATAACATGAGCTATAGAGTTTAAATTTTGTAATCGACTCCAGTGAAGATTGTTACGTGACATGTGTTGTGTTGAACTCTTACCTTATCTATTAAAATTGAACAGTGCATTGTAATAGAATTGTATTTCTTCTGACCCTTGATTGTTTTAATTGTTCTATTCACCCATCGATGCGTGATAACTAGAGTAATTAATTGTTATACTGTTTCAACAGAGGATGTTTTGAACAACAAACTCTGCACCACAAACTGTGAATAACTCAACAATCTGACTATGGCAGCTGTATTATTATGTTAGCACTAATTGGAGAGAGAGAGAGAGAGAGAGAGAGAGAGAGAGAGAGAGAGAGAGAGAGAGAGAGAGAAATATTATTACGCCAGAATATATATTGTGCCTTGTATCAATAATAGAGCAAGGAAACAAGTTACATATTACTACCAGGATGTTAATTATTCACAATGGCATTAATAGAATCATATGTTAGAACATGTTTACCACACATGTATTTGGACCAATTGCAATGATTGCCTTCAGCCAGTAATTTTAGATTTCTAAACAAGGAGATATTTGAAATTAGAAAAGAAACTACATGAAGTTAAAAACTGAAGTAAACATTTTTTTTCAAGTTACACTTTTAATTTTCAGTAACTATAGATTTTACGAGTACATGGATGAAGAAATGGGACGCGTGGGAATTATTTGGTGAAAATTAATTAATTCAGAATATGGTTTACATTTTTTTAAGGTATAATTTTTTTATATGTGAATGATGAGACGATAAATAACTAGCAGTTACCGGCGGTTTCGTACGCAATATCATAGGTTTTGTGCCTGTATGAGCACTTCTGGTTCGAGTGAATTATATGTCCGAAGCCAATGCTAAGTTTGCTTTTTTGCCATGATCAATAAATTACGTCAAAAGTTTATATTTATTGTCATTGTAATTTAATTTGTTCTTAGTATATTTTGATCAATATAGTTGATTTTGCCTTGTTTTCCAATCAAGAAAATATATATCAGACTAGCCTACTTCTGTCAAAAGACAAACTGAAATGAGTTTCATAAAAGTCGTTAAATTAATAGTATAGGTTCGATAGTGATTTTGTCTTTTATAGATAATACTTAATATCTGATAAAAATTTACAGTTAAAAGTAAATTAACTGACACTATTACATGTTTTTCTTAATAAACTGGAAATTATTTTAAATATTGTAGAACATTTAGAGCTTAGCTTGTTTGAACATTTAGTTTAAAAGCACAGTCCAACAAACTTTCATATAGCATAGTTGTTGCCGACTGCTTCAAAGAGAATTTTCGGAGTCAAGTTCCTGACCATCATCAAGACATTTTCTAAAGTAGTTGCGTACTTACCTTATTCGCTGGATTTTGATCACGGCGAAGAAACTAATGGTTGCTATTTAGAGAACTTACACTCTATAAATGTAAAACAATGAAAATAGTGATTAAATTAATTAAAAAATGTTTGTGCTGTTGTAGAAAAACGTTTACACAGCGCAACTGATTACATTTGACAGGCGCTTTCAATTAATATTACTATAATATAGCTTTAGAGGCCACGAATAGTGAGGTATAGCCCGGACAAACATTCGGTTGAATAGTTTATTCGTGAAATCAAAACAAACCAGTAAAGGCAGTTTCGCATTTTGTATACTTTTAGGATTATATTGTTAAGATATAGTTGGATATAATCATCAACATAATACATTGTTCTATGGATAAAACAATAACAAAATCCAGATTTAGTGATTATGTACGGCCGGTATTATTACTTGTATAACATTAATTTTCAGTATACTACTTGTAAAACACCGATAAAATAAAATAAATAATTCCAAGCCGAGTCTGGATGTTTCTTACTGTAACTTTCTGCTAAAATATGTGTAAACACATTCGTTTTAAATAAAAAAGGCGCATTTTCATTTCAGATTTTAAATATCTTTAAACATATATGTAGAATTTAATAGTGACAGGAATTCCTATCAACTCCTAGTTCGTTCCTAGATTATTTATTTATCAGTTTGTATTTAATAACATTCCTGTAACCATTTAAATTTATTCTAGTTATTTAAATGAATGTCCGTTGCAAATATCGATCCTTTTTGAAGAACACTAATTACATTTTATTCGTACGACGCTGATTTAATTAAATATTCAATAAATGTTCAACTGCCTTTTATTGGCGAAATATTGGTAAATTTAAACCCAAATCAGGTAATCATACATATCTGGTGAAATTTATATTTTAGACTATTTTTAACGTAATTACGATAACAATGAATTAAATCGTTAAAATAATTATGTTAATTTAAGGTTGAAGAAATTACTATCTTGACCTGGGTAATATTTTTATACTATCTTTATATAAATAAAGTTGTTTGGGGTAGTAATTCTTCCAATAACTAACAATGAAATAATTTCTGAGCATGTCAGGTATATACAAATTCGACTGTGTATTATGTCAATTAATTATTTACAACGCTACACAAAATAAACACCCGAATGTTCTATAAACATTAACCTACTACATTTTCTACTAAGTGGTGGAATCTGACCTTAGAAAATAATTTTACTCTTTCCAAAAAGTGTACAAAGTGATTTCCGCTTGGGGTGGCACATCGTAATCACCTTCAGCAGGTCTTCCTTTCCAATATTTCAACCCTATCTCCGGTGTGTTGTTTTAATGTTGATTAAGTACACTTTCTATAACATCTAAATAAGTTAGATGCGTTTCCTAGCTTCAACGTTTCAACTGCAAAGACATTGCAGGAAACATAGGTCTAATAAAAATATTTAGGCAATTGCTGAAGTAAAAGATAAAAATTGGCTATTGCCACAAAAAGAAAGAGTAAAGTTGTAGTTGAGCTGAAACGATGGTAACATGGAATTTAGTTGTTTGTAAACTGGCAGAAATATAGATATAGAAATATTCGATCCTTTACAGTATGTTCTACTAATTTACATTTCTAATATTTTGGTTTGTACAGCTTAACGTGATTTTTACATTGCCTTTTAATAAAACATTAATATGTGCACCAAGTCGCACATTTTGTTACAATTATATTTTAGTGAAATTAGCTAAAATTAAGAATATTGTTTTTTTAATCCAACCTAGTAAACCGATAAATTAAGACTAAACATATTTTCAAAATTTCTTGTTGACTTTACATTGTAAAGACTATATTTTTGATAATGAGACATTTGGCCCCTTATCAAACCAGTGTGTAATCAACCGGTTACCACGCAGAGCAGACATTTTTTGTAATACTGTAGATAAAGAAAAAACAAATATTCACTTTAAAATAAGAACTAATGCATATTATAGTAATTGCATAACTTATCCCCTTCTTTAATTGCGTGTCTTGAAGGAATTTCCATTTCTGGCACATTCCTTATTCTACTGTTTCAGAGTTAATGGGTACTCTTTGTTTAAATTTAAAACCAGTTCAAATATTGTTTGGTACGTAGTAATTTAACTTCATGATTAAAAATTCTTTAAGTATTATATCCTTTATGTATACCTCCATCCACAATGAAATACACACTTCGCCATAAGTATGTGGTAACCGTATACATAAATTATAATAAAAATGTTGTGTTCAATAAGAGCACTAAATATAGTGTTACTAATTTTAAATTATCACTCTAACATACTACTGACTTAAAACATCCCACAAGACTAAGTTTTATAAGAATTTAACCATTGTGTATTAATTTATATTAAAATCGTCATTGCTTAAAGAACGAACTTACATTATAACGAAATTCAAGTTAAATACAACAATAAATCCAGTCAATAGTAAAGGCATCAAAGTACTGTGCCGTATCAACACCTCCATTCGTCTATATGAGTTTACTTCATGCTCATAAAATTCTAAACTAATTGTAGATTTCTCTCTATCTATTATTACATTACATAATATTAGTGCATTGTAATTAAAGATTATTCCTCCAATACAAGTATAATTTACTATAATGCCAAATTTATTTTACTTTTAATTCCTACTGCAGATAGAAAAAGACAGATAAGTGAAATAAGTTTTGCTAAAAGGTTGTCTTTTTGAAAGAGACAAATGTTATCTGACCTCTGAACTTGCATAAGGCCACTCTGCATTGTATATTATACAAAATAACAGCTTGCCTCTTGTCAGTTACAACTGACTGTTATATCGAACTACAATGATATATCTGTAAAACCAGTAAAACCAAGTAATTTTACTAATTTTGGTAATACGTTCCAGTGTTTTCAAATATTAACTCATGTCAGAAATGATGTTAGATCATATTGCTATCTTTGAGGAACACTTGACTTATTGACCAAAGTGTCTCCTTAGTAAAATTAATATCTGTATTTTTGTTGTTTATCGTTAAATATAACATCTTTAATTGTATATCTTTGTTAAAAAATATAATAGAAATTACATGCGAAAGATTGCCGAGTATATTTTGATAATACTTAAATAGTAATATAACGGTTATTAATTATTATAATTTGTTTTTAAAAGGATCAATGTTAATGAATAACAGACTTATTTGTATTGTTAAGCATTTAAACTAAGATATACTCTGGGGATTTGGAAGCTGAGATTGAGGTTATGAGAGCTGTATAGCTTGTGAATTTGTTATGAGAAGTGAAACATGAATTTTCCATTAGTTATAACTCTATTTCAGAAGTGTCTCTGTTACTAGGAAACAATCGGATGAACCGAGATAAAAGATTCTTATAAAAATTTATGATTCCAACCAATATTAATGAATAAATAATTCGTTGTTAGGCTTATTGGTAATTCTAAGTAAACAATATAGCTAAATGTACGGTATGTCTAGTTTCTCTCGCAATAGTTTCTTATCATTACAATCGATTTCCGAAATCACGATGGTTATAATTGATAGTTCGATACCAATGTTGGTCCTCCTGATTGTGTTTGAGTTTGACATCAAATAAGAGAGTAGTGAAAATATTGATTATCTTACAGTTAAGAAATCGCAGTTTTGTAACTCTTGAATTAAATGAACAAAATATTAGACGTCCTCTAGCTTATCACATGACAACGGATTAAAATAACGGAGAACAATAATAGAGAAAGTGATTTAGTCAATTCATATAGACAACCAGAAAAAATATTCATTATTCATTATAGAAAATGAATAAAACCATCCGCGACTTATGTAAATATTAATCTATGTTGTCTTTTACTAACTTTTATACTTTTTTATTTACAGACTTAACATACGTTTTGTACATAAAGTCACAGAAAATAAAGTCAGAAGGTGAATGAAGAATGGTCTTCATGAAGCCGTAAAGTTCTTGTAAAATATTTGAGAACAGACAATCACATTACATAATTAAGGAAATATTTAAATAATTGTAATCGATATTTTTTATAGAATACAATTTTTTACATTTCTTACGCAACTGCACATGCTGAATATAATATCAATATTTTACACTAACTATATAATTTGGAACGACTTTAACAAGATTGGTATGAATAATGAGATTTAATCAATTGCATTTCCTTTTACAGTTACTGGAATTAATTTATAAAAGTCAATAAATACTATAAAAATGTATTTGTATTATTTTTGTGTTAGTAAAATCCAAAATTACTTTTGTAATATTACTTTTCACGCATTTTTCTTACAGCATTGATGGGATTTCTGCATCAAGGAAATGACGAGTATTTTTATTTTGGTTATCTTGGTTTATAGTCTGATTTTTACAGTTTTGCAGTTAAACTCATTTTTATTAGTTTAAACCATTTGAAAGGGTTTTTATTTGGTTTTTAGACAATTTTTCCATGCAGGTGTTTTCTTTTTCAATGCAATACAACATAAGGAAATTCAGCAACATAGGTATTTTGAATAGTTCTACATGTACAGCAACACGAAAGTCAAAAAATATTTAAAGTACAGAACTTTAACTTCTTAATATGGAATATGTCCATCCTTGAGATCCATGACAATTGCCTCCTTTATCTTCTCTGTCTTAGGCATATTTTTTGTCTTGTATTAAAATTTTCCCGGCGACTTGGCCACCACTCTGTTGAATTACGTTGGATGTATATAAATAACACAGCTTCACTTCATGGTCTCAAGGTTTTCACTAATAAATGAGTCTTTACAGGGTTTTCTTTTATAACAAGTAAAAGCTTGGTCGAGTTGTTTATTTTATTATACTGCATTACTAAAAAATTACTTTTTGACACGCTAGATTTTGTCCAAACAGCCCAAGGACGATATTACACGTAGTAGAAAACCATGTAAGATCGTAAAAACTTATTGCGCATACGAGATACAATTTCCTAAGTGTAACTTGTACAGAGCAAACATTGGTTTCAATACTGAGAGAAACAGTTGTTTTAACCGAAAGGAAGTTTTAGCGCATTCTCACGGGTATAATTGTCAGATTACATTTCCGGTGATACTGTCTCTTATAAAACCTGTTTTACATATCATTAATATTTGAATCTCTATATAACAGGAAGTGTTATTATAATACAAGTAAAAGTTGCGAAACAATCATTTCTGACGTTAATTGAAAAATATTATTTATAGTCTTACTACAACATTTCTTTAGAAACTAAAATCGAATTTAATTAAATAAGTTTTTTCTTGCTTTCGGTTCCAGATTTCTCTTCAAGTTATTATCACATACAATCGTGTAACACAGTGTTTGTCTGTAATATCTTATAATTAATATCACATATAAATATAATTAACTTTTTTAATAACAAACTTCTATTGCAATAACCAAATTGAGCTATTCGATTTTCAAAAACAACATGCAGTATTCAGTACATTATATAGTTTTCGTGACATTGCTCGAAACTTCAGCAGTAGATTAATTATACAAAAAACTGGTAGTTATCCGCGGCTTCGCACGAAATTTCATACTCTTTGGACGTATATGAGCACTTCTGGTTTGGATGAATTATATTTATGACGTCTATGTTGAGTTCGCCTTGTTTCCATGACCATGAATATCCGATAGTATATTTATTGCAATTGTAATTTGCTCTGGCCTTAGTATTTTTTCCCTTAGTTTATTTCGCCCTTATTGAAAACTTTAATTTTTTTACCAGGTTATTTTCCTACTCCATGCTCAACAGCGGCTGAGGGTAAGAAGGTTAAAAAAGGTTAAGGTAAGAAGTGTTGTAACAATCAAGCTTAATCTATGCTTTCACACTATAATTTTACTTTTTGGACACTTTTCTGTATAATTATAAAATATTTTACATAAATTTGCCCAGTTTTATCGAAATTGTGATAGGTTAAATATTTTGTGTATCACCTGAATTAATTTCCCAGCGGTTAGTTGGAAATTTATAACAGTTGGCAGGTATTAAAGTGAAACGGTGAGGCACGGGATTGAAAATGTTTAATTGCTGTTACCTAAACTTTAGGCCTTCAAATATTCATTGTCTTATATACGGCTGGCCTTTTTTTAATGGACCATCATTTTTATCTCGGACACTATAAATATAAAGCCAAACTTTAAATGAAAACCTTTCCTTGTTTTTACAGACATTTAAAACATTCGCTTCGAACTTTTCAATATAGCCGGTCATCTTTGTTGTTTCTTAAGGAACACTCTCTATTTTATGATTATTCTTGTCAGAAAAAATAATTTTATAACTTATTTGTTCTTTAACAAACAACTTAGGAATCTCAAAACCTTAAGCTCTCATATTTCAGTCATTAACGGAAATATAAAAAAGTGTCAAAAATACAAAAGTCATAACATTACTTTTGCTATCAAGAATAATCATGAAATATATGTTGTTCTGTAAGAAAAACAAAGTTGACCGCTAAATTGGAAAATAGCGCAAATCTATCAAAGTTTTAAATTATTATATTAAAAAAAGTGTAGTGGTTTCTATTTAGAGTTTGGTGTTAAATCTATAATGCCCAAGATAAAAATGGTGGCCCATTCAAAAGCCACCCTGTTAGACATTAATATCCCTACGATGTAAAAGGCTATTCATTTGTTTTGTATTGGTTGCTAGAAATCAATAAGTATTTATTAATATTGACTATTTGAATAACAAAAAAGCATATTGATGCTAAAATGTGTGTGTGTGTGTGTGTGTGTGTGTGTGTGTGTGTTGTGTAGATGTAGCCACGACTTTTCTTACAATAAATAGCTGCTGGAAGAATCAGGCTGTACGTTATTTGAAAATATATTATTTTTATAAGGTTTATTTTAATATTTATCAATAGTTAACATAATATACATGGCCCAACTAATCAATCTCCAAGTGATCAATGTGGGCACTAAAGAGATTGTAACCACCAATATTGTATCCCTTAGTTACAAACTAAAGGTCTAGAGTTCTAAACCATTGAGCCCTTAGTTCAAATTTAAAATAATATACTCCTAATAAAATTTTTATTATTCAGTCACTTTTCGCCGTCTGCAAGTTTTAACGATTGTAAGCAGTAGTTTTCTTTTAATTTCTTTACTGTAAGCAGTAGTTTTCTTTTAATTTCTTTACTGTAAGCAGTAGTTTTCTTTTAATTTCTTTTACTTTCTGAAAATATATTCAATTTCTTTATTAACTTCACAAAATATGTAGTACTGCTCTTTAATATAAACTACCGTATTGTTTTAATACAAACTACCGTATTGTTTGAATTATGTTATCAAATTGAGTTCAGTTTAGTAAATGAATATGATTTGTATAGTTCACATTCAAACATATTTACATCTAACTACAGTTAGATATATTATACCAAGCAAACAACGGTGGCCTGGAGTACCTCATTTATGTCTGATATTAGAAACATGATCAGGAAATTGATATCTTCCATAATTAAAATGAATAATGACATCGTATATGACAAAGGACTACTGACTTTCAGGTTTCAACCATATAACCCATAATCACTATTACATGTTTAATTACTAAATTCTCTCATTTAAACGTGAAATACTAGCGGCTATTAAGTAAAATTTCAGTATCCATGCATCACATAATATTTTAAAATTGCTTTATAATGTTGTGTAATTAGTAATTCTTGTGGTAGAGTTATGATCTTATTTTTGCGTGTTAATATGTGTGACAATGATAAGTTTCTGATGATACATAGATAATCAAACTCTCTGAATTAGTTTACTTTGAAACGTATTTTAAGATAAAAAATTTTAAAAAGTATTATAATTTATTTGATAAACGTTATACAGTACAGAAAGCTCGCTCAGAAAGAGATAATATTGTATTTACAACAACAACTAATCATGTTTTAGAATAGTAAAATATTTTAATATAGTATAAAACTGAACTGAGGTTACCTAACTCTCCCCTGATTGGATATTTCTCAATGGCTGTGGTATCTCATTGATTGAACAAGTCCCGTTGAGTGAACTATTTCTCAATGATTGGGCACTTTTGAATTGTCTGAGTGTTCTAATCGACTGGGCATTCCTCACTGATTGGGTATTTTACACTTACTTTATTCGTCCTATTCTTCCCATTAAGCTAAATACTTAAAATAATACTACTTCGCACGCAATGTCTATGCAATATTTTATGCATTTGGTTGTACAGTTCCCACAATAATTTCACTCACTTGAACTATTTAGGCAAATTTAGAGGAACTCCAAAATCGAAGTTCATAGGTTTCTTAGTGGAAGGACAAATGATGTATTACGACAGGGTCCTATAATATTTTGTTTTTAATGGAGCTATTCCAATCATGCATCGGGTTCCTTTTTTTCTGTGTTCGTGATTAAGAAGACCAGAGGTGCTCCCAATTATACTGCATATATTAAAAGCTTTTTCTTTTGTTCTTTGTATTTAATAAATGAGGTACCGCTTAACTAAATTTTTGATGGGAGAAATAGAATCATTGCATGTAGCAAACAACTATTATTGATGTTGATTACTGTATAAATCCATGAAGTCAGAAATTTCAGTATACTTAAACATATTATACTGACATATTATTATTATTGATCTTGTAGCTTTACAAAACTGACAGGTTAATCTTATATGAAATCATTATTAGGGTCTCGTTTTCATATTAAGGAAAAACTTTCTTATAAATTGACACCTATAGTGATTAACAAATATAGTAAACGCTTCAAAACCTATTGTATTTAAATTTTATATGGACATTTTTACGGTCCATGGTATAAACATAGGCCTACTCTTACTTCGAAAATTCCTCCAAGTTTGGCAACGTCGCTAAATCCTCGATGGCTGCTCGAAGGTCATGCGCCAAATACGCTTCTCCCTCAACTGCACTTTCCGGTGGTTCTTACTGTAAATGTATATTATTCAGAGAGAGAAAATACCTATTACTTCATTAAATGTTACTATAAATTTTAAAACGTGTTTGCTATTTAAAAGTAATGACTTTACTAAATAGGTATAACCCAAAAAAGTCAAAATAAAAATCCCTAATAGTTTTCTCATTTTATAAAATGAGCTGCTTGATAAAACCTGAAATCTATCAATGAAATTATTGTTAGAGACCCAATGTTCCAGGTTTACTTCGGATAGACGAATGATGAACATTGAAGACCACTGACTTGAGTAATGTGTTCAGTGGTCTGTCCCAAGAAACAAGTGGAATATGACAAGAAACACGAGGATTTGTTCATGCTATTGAGATATAAATGTGAGAAATTAATAATTCGTTATACCCCTCCCCCCCGTTTAGGTCCAATCCTTGGTGTACTAGCGATGGTGCGCCACTTATGGACTGCCAGTAAACACACGAGTTCCAGGAGCTGTATGGAATCCACCCTGCGAGGCTTCCAGTTCCCGCGTCCGGGAAATATAAACTGTACCACTTGGCTATCCCATTTTCATTTGCAGATATCCTGCTTGACTGTGTGAGACTCATCGGCAAGTAATTTGACCAATTTAAGTAAATAACTGAATTTAAGTCATATCCAACATGTAAATTATTGGTCCTTCACCTGAACCCAGTGTATACAGAGGGATCAATTTTGCCGATGAATAATTTAAGGGCCCGTCAAAGATCATCTCATTTGATTTAATATTTTATTTTCATTTATTTATTAATTGTACTTTTATATAATTTTAATTAATTATCGCCTTTAATTTATTACTAGAATATACGTATATTACAAACTGTTAAAAAGCGTATTAAAAAATGTGTGTTTATGTAACAGTAAATAATTCATTGGTAGTTACTACACTGCCAATAAATATTAAATGTACCAGGGGTTGTAAAAGGAAAAGAAGCAATTCCAATATACGTCTGTAACTGGATGACTTTTCAATTTCCAAGCAATATTATACTATTGCCTTTCGATCAGTAATAGTGAAGGAAATCTACAATTGTAATATGGGTTGTAATAAGAATCTTCGTATCTATTTTCGTTAAATATGTTTTATAAAATTTTATTATCAGTTTGTAATACGAATTACAATGCAATGGTTTAACTCGAGTGAAATATTAATATTTGAAACAACGTTTAAAGTTGTTATCTGTTGTGCAATTTACATTGTGACTTAAAAAAGAGTGACATTCCGAATTTGTTTGTTTTTATTTTATTAAAATGACATAACATTGTTATACTGTATATAGTATTAACTTTATATTACAGTGTCCATGATTGGAATAACATTGAAATCTTTATTAATTTTTACTTTTAATAGTATTTCGTTTTTCACTTCTAAATGCATGCGTTACAAAATTAATTAGAATAAATTTAGCTTAACGCTTAATAGCTAAATCAACTTTAACTTACAGTAATGTGCTAAAATAAAAACGTATTAATTGCAATAATATATATATATATATATCCTGAGAACCATCAGCCACAGGTGCTTATGTCACCCGATTTGTTACCGCAGCCTGTTCTAAAGGAGCTTGTCTTGGGACTAAAGCGTGTTTGTGAAGATTTACAATGGGCTATTGTTCCTGTGCAGTATATGATTATGATAATTCCCAACACATTCTGTATAATCTGTGAAATAGAGACGACTCTCGCGGCTCTTGTTCACTTTGCTCGCTGTTCACTTCATAGTTACGAAATCTGTTCCAAACTCAGCCTGGAAGTAAAATACATCGATTAGTTTGAAAGGACACTAAGAAGAAACTGTGACGTATTTGTATGTAATTAAATGACATATTTATAACTGTACAGTAAAAGGCCATCTCTGTACCAACCTCTCCAGTCAAACAGACAGAGGGTGGCACGCCCTTATGTGTAGGCTACCAGCCCTTAAGGTGGTGCAATCGATTTTACGTTTAGTAATTTTTTTTTAAAAAGTCACAATCCTTCAAGATTTCCTGAAGGCATAAAAAGAAGAAAAAATTGTTTGGATTACTTCTAGAGAAAGTAAAGACATTTGAAGTAGTAATTTTGGGTATTTTTATAATCACGCCTAAAATACTGATTATAAAGATTTCAAAAGTTTACAGTAAGTATGTAACAATACAATACTCCATACAAAAACTGCTGCAGAAAGGTAGACAATATAATGTGAGAGCAGTGTCTTAAAAATTTTGAAAAGTTTTCGAGACCAGCAAACAGGTTACAAGCGAAGAATTAAAGAAATGAGAAAAACAAGGGCAAGTTTGGCCGAATGGAATAAAGGGGCGGACACAAGAATTAAATTGTTAAAAAGGGCAATGGTCAAATGTGGTTAAGGTATGTGGACTATCTGATTAAAATTAAGGTTAGAGGGAGAGAGAGAGAAGAGCGCGCTGTTACCCAATGTTATAATAAATCATATATTTATGCTTAAATCCCAAATTTAAATTAAATCATATTCACTGCGTTTATGTTTTGAATTATGATTTTTGCAATGCAAATTAACAAGTAATCAAGTTTTGATAGTGAAGACATTTTTATTATTTATTTATTTTGTAACATCCTGTAAATAAGAAACTATTCAACTGTCCAACAATAATGTTTTAGTCTATATTGTGGAATTGACGGAATTGTAACAACCGATTTAAAACAATCCATAATGTAATACAATATTCTTTATGTCATAATGATGATATAATAATGAATCAAATTCATTTGTTATTGCATATACTCACATACATATATAATCTGTACAATATTGCAGGAGAATATTTTTTAACCAAACATTAAATACACCAATACACAATAAGTTGTTTAGAGCAAACTAGATGGTTTGAGCGATATCCACTATTGACTAGTTGATTGATACCAGTGGTTGGTAGACCACTTAATGTTAAGACTATCCAGAAGGTTTATAGACCACTTATGTCTGAGATTAAGATTACTCCACCACTGTTAATAGCACACAGGATCTCTCCAGGAAATGACCCCAATACTCACTCACCTTAATATTCGGTTAACCTGTCACTCTGAAATGAATTTCAGCTTCATGCCCTACAAAACATTCAACAAAACAGAAGTAAAGTTTTTCTCATGTAAGCCACAACACATAAGTCACTTTTATGGTAAAATGCTCAGATTATAGTAATAGTAATTATTAAAAACATAGGTCAAATAATACATACTATTGCACGCTTACGAACTCAACAGTCTATTTCTGTTTGAATTCCCTCTATAAATGGAAATGGTCGAGGACTAAGGGGATGTTTCCTAATGTGTCCTTATAGTAATAATGCTAAGGAAACGTTATATATAGGGTAAGGTTGCCAAGATTAAGACAGTATTTGTGTGACACCAATTTTTCTTAACATATGTTTTAAATGGCTTTGTCATGACAATTAAAAAAAATTAAAATATTTATTATTTATTATTATTATCAAGAGTCAAACCTGTCACAACGTTAAACTTCAGACGCTGCACTAAGTGAAAGGTGAACTTAACATTCATATTTAGTCGCACTTAATGTATTCTTTGATGTCAAGTAATATGAATTGTACTGTTACCTGTTGATGTTGAAATATCGATTTATGTGTAACAATGAATAACACTTGTTGTAAGTGGAACAAGTACACTTTTAATCAATTACAAGTCCCAAGATTTTAAATAAAAAGAAATTATTATGATTTACGTCTGTACCTAGATGACTTTTCTACATTGAAGTAGTACATTATTGCACTAAAACTAACAAATAGCCAGAGTAATATACAATTGTATTATACGATAATATATAACAAGATCACCCATCCTTTTGACCTTTGTGCACGTTTAATTTAAGTTTATTAGCAGTTATGTGATAGGAAGCAAAATGCAATTCTTTTAGATTAAAGAAACTTTTACTTATTAAAACAAAATGTTTTGGTTTTAAAATGTAATATGTGATGTCAGTAAATGTTTCATAACCAGCTCTCATTATTTTGGTAAACAGTAAGTTATTATTTTGTAATATATACAAAATATGATAAGGATGTTTGTGTTACTTTGTTTGTTACACTGGTTTGAACTGCAATATCAGTTTTAGTCTCCTAATTTCAAAATAAAACAATTTAAAAACATAATTGGGATAAAGTTTTATGGTAGCAATTTATGTTTACTGCATATTTATTTCAAGCAAATGTTAACAATAAATAAAACATTTTGCTCTACATTCATAAGAATGACATAGTACGAAATACATATCAGTATACTGTGTATAGTATAACGTATATATTTTAATATCAGTTGTAAATATGAAAAAAACACAATAAAATAATAGAGAATATCCTAATTTATTCAAATATATTGTACTGGCATTCTATATTTAAAAAATAATATATTTTAAAATTCACTTAATTATTTTGTATCTTCCAGTGTTGATTTAATTACCTCAATAACTTAGTAATAAAACTCTTACTTGCTTTTCATAAACTATTATGAATTTAATGAAAAAAGCTTATAAAACTGATGTACTATGTTGGTAATGGTGTTAGTTTTTACTGTTTCTCCAATTGGATTATGATTTAGTTATGATATACTCGACGCTTTCAGTAGAGATTACATCTTAATTACATTTCTGTTTCATTCCATTTTACTACCTTCGAACAAATAAACTGAGGAAGTGCGACCCATCTGTCACTCTTAGTGTCTGGTTGGGGAACCAGAAATTAAGACTGCATGAATCAAATGATTGTTCATCTATATTAGTTTGGCCTAGCTAGAGTTGTCATTCGTATATGAAGGAAACAACGAGTATCAGAATTCCATTGTTCAGATCTTTCGATAATATTTTATAGCTTATCAGCAAAACTGTTAAACTTGTATGGTTGGGGGCATATAAAACTCACTTTATGGAATCTCGCACAATCCCTAAATATAAATTAACTACCAAGGCTTTCCTATCAGCAAGCTATAACCCTAACCATATCAAATTTTATACTAAAGGTCTTATTGGTTTTTTAGCTATTTTGACGCCTCTTGACATTTTTAGTTCAGAGTATAGCTGTCTGAGTTTAGCTCCTTTTCACCTTCCCCATAGTGCACCTCATAAGACATGAGAATAACTCTTCACCTATATTATTTTGTAGGTCAGTTGTCTCTGATATCAAAATGTTTCAAAGGGTTAATTTAGAGTTTTTTCGAAGTCAACCTTTTTTCTCTTCAGACGAACATCTGTGACATCGAACAAACTGTCAAGTCTGTGACATCGCCAGTTTCCTGAAAAGTGAACTGGAGCTAAACTCAACATTCACAATGAAGCAACAATTCCCACTCCAACCCTTGTTTCTCTTTAGCTCCTAACAGCAGACTGGTCTGCCCGGAACTCCTAGCAGTGGTGGACTTAGAACTCCGCCTGGAACCAGACTTCGAGAATTCTGCAGGCACCAGTACACTAGGATATACGAGTACACAGGAATACTTGCCAGGATACAGCGCTTATCCAATAAGCTGTGCTACGTCATGGGTTTATTTCCACGACAATCTGCAGACTGTGAGGCGTCTTCCTCTGAAACGTTTTGGTTTCCAGTGAAAATATCATCAGATGAACGTTGGTACTATTTGGATTACTTTTAGAAGCAAATTTGGAATTTCTTGAAAAATTTGGACTATTTCTTAAATTTTTTGAATGAAAATTGACACGCAATTTAAGTCTTTTATTTTTACGTGACATTAAAAAAACTATTTCATTTCCTTTTACAATTTGAGCCAAGACAAGAATATTGACCATTTAGAACAGGGACTTAATCGTCATTGTTTTAAACTTTAAACTAGCGTAATTTTTTAAAGAGTGAACCCTTTGAGGTTGGATTAGTATTATTTTACTCTAATAAAAAGTCATACATTTAATATAATGTACGACTCGACCTTTGCTCTTATTAAAGATTTTCTTCTGACTTCTTGCGTGCCATTCCCTTGATTTAACTAAAATATGGTAGTTATTTCAAAAAGTAGATTTATAGGTGCATTAATGATGTATCAAGTTTTATTGCTTTACCTTTATGCGTTCGGGAGTTACCAAGCATTGCGGACTTTTATAATCATGGATTTATTCCAAGACAATCTGCAGACTGTGAGGCGTCGTTCCCCTGAAACGTTTTGGTTTCCAGTGAAAATATCATCAGATGAACGTTGTTACTATTTGGATTACTTTTAGAACATATTTGGAATGACTTTAAAAATTTAGCTATTTTTCAATTTGTGGCATGAAAATTTACACGCAATATAAGTCTTTTATTTTTACGTGACATTAAAAATTATTTAAGTCCAGTATTCATTTCCTAAGTTTCACTTTCACAATTTGAGCCAAGACAAGAATATTGAACATTTAGAACAGGGCCTATATTGTAAATGGTTTAAACTACCAGTGTAATATTTTAATGAGTGAACAATTTGAGGTTGGATTTTTAGTATTGTACTCTACCAATAAATCATACCTTTAATTTTATATACGACTCGACCTATGCTCTTATTTAAGATTTTCTTCTGACTCTTACGTGCCATCCCCTTGATTTAACTAAAATATGTTAGTTACTTCAAAAAGTAGATTTATAGGTGCATTAATGATGTACCAAGTTTTATTGCTTTACCAGTATGCGTTCAGAGGTTACCAAGCCATTGCGGACTTTGTTACACCCTGTATATATTCACAGCCCTTTATAAGAAGTAGTCACTTCTGTCGGTCAGTTCCACGACTGCCTTGTTTAGTTACATTCTTTATAGGTATATATATATATATATATATATATATATATATATATATATATATATACAAGTTTTAAAACGTTATACTATATGAATTGGATTTTAAAATATTTAATACACCATTAAAATGCAGTAGTTACTGAAGTTCAAATAACCCTTCACATGATATATTTAGCTTACCATTACCGTATACGATGTTTACTAAGAATCCCAGTTGCGTCTATAGAAAACTATTTCGGAAGAGACTGACGAACAGGTCGGTTTAGGAATTTTGCCCCTGTTTATGCAAAATATCTTACATAAAAATGGGCTCTGGAACCTTTTCCTGGGAAATTGTTAACCTTTAAGACCTCATAAATAAAAAACCTATTGGGTGCAATGTTAATGTTTATTTTTAAAATTTTCCGAGGGAGGGGCTTCAGCTCCCTCGGTCATCTTCTTATATACGCCCATGAAGAATTCGTTTGGGCGTTTTACTTCAAGTACTACAATCCACTAACGTTTAAAATTCATGGACACAGAATTAATGAACCTCAAGAGGTTTTGGAGATTCATTCCATTCTTGCTACCACTTAAATAAAATACCTGATAAGTGGTTTTAAAATTGTTTTACCCATTAATTCAATCCTATTTACCCGTAAAGGTAGGGTTAGTAGACGTTTTAACATGCGACTTAAAATCTTATTCGTAAATAATTATTGTCGTTTATGAAACAAAAAATAAATTGAATTTATTTCCGATGAGTTTAATTTGTTACTCCCTATACACAACGTAATTTGTTCGAATTTGTGCTCTAATATTGTTATTACTCAGCAGACAAGTTATCATCTAAGCCATTTCTCTAAACCATTCTCAATTAAGTAATTAAAAAAATCAAAATTTCTAAAACGTATCCATCTGATTTTTTTATAAATAATTATATCCAGTCTATCTTTTTCAATATTATTAGTTCTCTTGATGAATAGTTGACTACCACAGGCACATATAAAAAGTTTTCCAATGTAATATTAAAATTTGAATTAGATCAATTGTATTTTTGGTTCAATTCCTGACCGACTGAAGAGATAGCCTGCAGAAAAACAATAGTTTCAGCACACTTGCATTCAGAAATATCTTTCTACAAGAAGTATATTATTTATACCTGAGTTTTAATAGTGCAATTACTAACGTAACAAATACATGTAACAACGAGCAAGTATATTCAGAAATCAGCAGTATTATCACAGCCCTTGTGATGTATTTGATTCTCTGACCCAAATCCTTATTCTTTTGTTATCACTACAAAGGTTTTGAATAATTAAAATGACCTCTTTGTTTCAATAACGGCATACGAATAATGACTCCGTGTAACTTTGAATTGTGCTCGAAACCGCATTAGTTTTGAATAGTATTTTACGTGTCTTATTATTTAGAGGAATAAATATTTTCCTTATTTCTATAGACTTCATAAGGATCTTCCAATTGGGATATT
Organism: Homalodisca vitripennis; assembly: GCF_021130785.1. Taxonomy (NCBI): domain Eukaryota; kingdom Metazoa; phylum Arthropoda; class Insecta; order Hemiptera; family Cicadellidae; genus Homalodisca; species Homalodisca vitripennis. Next base: position 25,418 of record NW_025776286.1, read on the forward strand.
TTATAAAATTACCCAGGTTTTATTAAAATACTATTGGGTCCTGAAGAATGTCCATAGTTAAAATTGTCAAGAAAGCGCATCACAACCATTTATTGGAAATTCCCAATGTATTGCACTTATGTTCCACTTTGCAACGTACATGTGAAAGTAACTACAGGAGCCCGCACGTAAATAGTCCGATGATGTTTAAGGCGGTGTTGCCATATCGCTGTTATCCACCAGCTGTTCCTGCTATGGCGTGGATATGGCCATTACTATGTATTTATGGTCGTGTAGTTGTTTACGGCAACTAGAGATCAAATAACTTGATCACTAATGGAAACGGATCTGCCGATTATTATACATTATACATGTATCTGTGTACTTACACGAACATTATAGAGGCCAAGGTGAAACACAGAATAATTAATTTCCACTCACCCATTCAAAAACCAATATCAAATGTTCACCTTTGAAGCTCAGGACTCGAATTTAATTGCTTCAACTGTTTTCATTTATTACAGTACTTAGCATAACTCCAAAAGTAATACAGTTACTAGAGGAAGTAGGACTTGCATTCAATGAAACAATATAACATTTCGCCTTATAAACTTATGTTTTTTTTATATTTTATACAACTATGATTTTAAAGTAGCTATTTTGTTTTTCTATTATTCTAATTTTCTGACCTTATGGTGCTACTAAAATTTCGAATATGCATAATAGCTTTGGATGGATACATTATATATCCGGAGGGATAAAATATTACTTTATTATCCGGTTAAAAGTTGTATAAATATGCCTCAATGTATATTGAAGAAAATCTGTATTTATGTTTTTATGGTATTGAAAAACTTCGTAGGCCGACTCAAAGTGCCATATGCTTGAGTTTGTTAAAATCTTCATACAATATATCTTGATACTTTTCGTATAAATTTTCTTATATAATTGGGATTATGCACTGTGGTATTCGTGAGACAATGATAATGTGTTAATGACCTTATTGACTATTTCCTTTATTAAAAACGTTATCTAGAATTATACCAAGTCTAATTATTAGGAATGTGTAATAACAAGTTTCTAAGCTTATCATGAAGTACTGCCTTGTGACAAAATACTTATTCATCATCGTTAGATGCAAGAGGTGAGTAAAGAACTTTCGGTTAAAATAATTAAATCATAAAGGGATATTGTACACACATGAGTCAGGGTTCACAGCAAATACGTTGTCTGTCAATTCCCAGCACACTGTAATTAAAACATGCGCCTAATGAAACGCAGTGTCACTATTTCTTGTTTCACAGCGAGAGTAAGTTTCAGAAAATATCCTGCCACTTTCACAACCATTGTCAAAAAAATACTTTAAACAAATAAAATTCTAACTTTAAGAGAAGCCAAGTCATGGTCCATGTTAAGTTACTGTAAAACAAGAAAATCAATGTAAAATAATAAAAAATGTATGTAAAAGCTGTATTGCTCAGTAATAGCTGTTGAGCTCGTTTTGTTTGCCATCCTTTTGCAGATTGCTCTACATACAAATAAAATTTAATACATAAAAACAAACTGTGTAATCGATGAATTAAAATGATATAGTTTTAAGCCTGATTTAAGTTTAGATTATTTAAGTTATTACGTAATCTGGCAATTATGTCTAATAATAACCTTATGTTACTAGTTTGCAAGTTCAAAATCGTCTAATATTACGACTTGTCAGACTTTTGGTATTATAAGGGTAATAATTAATACTTACACAACAATTAGGTAAACAGTTTATAATAGCAACATAGTCACATGTACTTTTAACAAATTTCTTTATCAATCATTAATCTCTGTTTCAAATGTTGAAGTAATTTGAAAACAGATAAAGTATACGCCACAAAAAAAGTATTTGTAAAAATGTTTGAAGACTCTAAGATGAATAGGGAACACAAAGCCCAGGATAAGGCCGCGAAGCTATTATTAGCCTATGAAATAAACAATGTAATGTTGCCTATTAAATAACGCACAATTAAAACTCAGTAGGAGAAACTACTGACCATTAAATTCCATTGGTGATACAATCAGGCCGCACATAACAGGTTCGGTCTATTGTTATTGTTGAGTTAACAAACAGTTACCTACCTGTGCGTATCAAGCCGAGCTTTGTCACAGAACAATTGAACAAACGAACTGTTTAACAAAATAATAACACAATTAACTGGTATCCCAAAGGTATGTGGAATTTAAATGGGTATGCAGGTTGGTATAAAAATAATTCTTACATGTATGAAAGAGAAAGGCCACAAAAAACTGTTGTGCTTAAACTTCATGTGGACTGAGGTAACCACTTCATCGTTCTGGCCGCTTGTCAGCTATCAGCGAAAGAGATTGATTTCTCATTATTTTCTTATTCTTCTAATGGTTTTTTACAAACTAGTTCCTGGAGAAAATTTTAAAATGAATATTAGAATACACATTTATTTCAAAAAAGTTGTGTACATCATCCTACAATTTTAAAAAGATTGGTTTTACCTGTTGAATAGTTTTTATAAGTAGCAAGTAAGTTTCTGATTCACAATGGGTAGTAACATTGCTTACTTAAATTCTTATAAAGATTTGGTTCCACCTTGAAAAACTATTATAAATAAACGTACGTTCATTTAAGGGGTAATCAAATTAATCTTAGAACTTTGGGGCGACAAATTTCAATATAAAGAATGTCACCAGTGCAATCGATATGCTCATTTGTAGGATACTATAAGAGAAGAACTGTCTACTATAAGAGAACACTTGCTAAGGTCAACAGTTTCAGTCAATATTCAAGCTTTTTTCTTGGTCGGGTAATTTACCGAGACAGCTTTCCCCTCAGGTGACAAACACTGGGAGACTATTGAATTTCAAGTCCCCACATCCTTTTAGGGTATGACCTTATGTGGTTTAGTAGTTATCGTTATTTTGATATTATGGTTTAAAACTGGTAGAAGTATTTTTTATTTTATTATAACCTACAGAGTCATTAGAAAGATATTATTTCTACAGAAATAAAACTAACGCATTTAATAACAATGACGAGATATCTCAGTTTAAAACTACTGCAAATAAATCAGCAAAGAAGTATGTAAGAAACTGTACTCATTTGCGCTACACGAAATGTTCCGCTCACACAAAAAATTTTCTGCACCTCATGCAAAATAACATATAAATGTAAATACTGATGTGATAATACTTTTGTGTTCATTTTAGCAGATTTCGTTATTTAACATACATACATACGTCTAGCTATATTTAAATTCTACGTCCTCTGTTTATTTAGAATAGTGATATTCCGTTCATTAATACGAGTATGTTCTTTACTGCACGTAAAGTACTTTCTGAAAAAATTCCACTAAATAATTCATTCTATTTTAGTTTACGTAATTATTCACATAGGCTGACTTATGATTTGTCAAAATTTAAATATTTCGAGTTTCATGTTTTTCACAACAAATGAATACATTCAACTACATTAGCAGATGAATATATTTATATTGAAAAACCCCGTTGAATAGATGCTAGGGGTTTCTCTTGAATAAGGAAGACTTTTTCTTATAATATGACAGGTCAGAGCCTCAACAAGAGATCACTCTGCTTTCCAGCATCCCTTACGACCAAGCATGCGCAAGTTACAGTTTTAACTATGCAGGTGTGCTTTTTTTAATGTTCAAGATCATTATAAATCCTTTGCTTAAAATTTGTTTTTGGAGATAGATGGCTTATAAGGATTATAGTTATCGGACATTTGGCTTCGTTATATGTTACAAAATGTATAGCACTATGTTGGAAGATTGAAATGTACCGTATTTTCAAAGTGTAAACGCTTAATTCATAAAAGTGTAAATAAAACCTAAAAATTGTGGCAATGGAGTTCCTATAAATAAAAGAAAAATTTTATCATTATTGACAAATGGTTGAAGTTCAGAGAGGATAAAATGAACCTAGGCGTTATTACTGCAAAGAATTCAAAAGCTCAAACAAAACGTTACACCTACACAAGCGATTGTTCAAATTCAAATTCAAATTACTTTATTTGTATTAAATATACAAAAGGGCGAATTTAGGGCTATAAGGCCCTGTCTTACAATTAACCCTAAACACTTATAATTGTTGAACACTGACACGAAAATCAAAGTCGGTATTTCCTGCGGTGCTTGTCATCTAAAGCACTGGGGGGCAAGAAAGAGAGGGTTGAGAAGGGAAATGGTAAAGGCAGCCACCTCTGACTCAATGTTTTGGTTCTCGACAATAATTTCATGGCGTCTGCAATAATTTCGAATCTTACTAGTTGAGGATTGTTTGATTGCAAAATTTTTAATGATTGCTGGTTAACTTTTGTTTTATTATTGGTATCTACAGTAGCATTAACTCAACCGTAGATTGACTTAACTGTTGATATATTCATTTTAAGTATAGAGCCTCAATACGTTCGCGTTTGAAGAAATTCTCCACGAGGTATAATACGTTGGCTTCGTCTCATTTTGTCTGAAGATTTTTAGACCAGCAGTGCAAATAATTTTAGACTTCTAAACTTTTGAAATTAAGGCCTGTATTTTATTTAAGTTCTTTAATTTTTACATTTAGTGGTATTTATATATTCCAAATTGCAAGTTCATGATTTACTGTACACTCAGTTTTTGAGCGTTGTGTGCTATATTTTGGACATTTTAAACATTAACAAAGATAAAGATATTCGTAAAAGGAACTTAACGTCGAAGAAGAAGTAAAATCGGTCGTTTACTATTGGTCGTCAGAGCAAATGAAATAAATGTTGAAGATGGATTACGAAATGTGATTTTATGGTACAATAAGATCCATAAACGTAATTAAAAAGGTTTTTTATTTTCTAAACAGTTTGTCGAGTACTTTTTACATTTATTTACTCGTCAGAGAAAATTTTGATAAACTTATAAATAACTTTATATAAAAAAGCCCGACATCGTATTGAGAACGTTTCGATGAAAAGTTTACACATAAAAACTGGGGCAAACAATACATGTATTAAAAAATAACTGAATAACAACACAAACAATAAGTAGTTACGAACATGAATTAGACGTTAATGCGTGCATTGAAAAAAATACGTAGATTTTCATCATTCAGCTACATCGAGCATTCTGGCAGAACAATGTAACTGATAATGACACAATACGGATTTAGGTCAAAGTATACACTACAATACAATGGCTGCAACAATTGTGTTCATTTCTGATTCGTATTGGCTCTTTGTTGCAAATATACAATGGTAGTTAAACAGTTCGCCGAGAACAGAGGTCGAATTAGTTGACAGTTCGTTAGTCCACTACTATTAATTAATATCATGCTATGTGTTGAGGACGAACCAACCTGACTTGAAATTGTCAATCTTAATTTCTATAAAAGTTAATATTTGGTTTTATTGATTATGGTGGATATCCCTTCAAGTTTGAAATGTCGTTTAAAACACAGGTTGTTGTTTGAAGTTCACAGTCAAATGAAACGCCGCAGATAATCCATTAAAATAAAAAAGGAACTCATAAGCAAGACACACACCTGTTCATATGAACCGTGTTAGTAAATTGTGTTTAGATGGAAAATATCTTCTGGATTAGTAAAACTCGGATATAATATTCAGGCATATTATATATATATATAATTTTGAAAGTATTGACCTAAACAACCCTTTACATAAAAAAACTAAAGATTTGTTACTTACGAACATTTAATTGTATACGTATATTTTATACAATTTGTATAACATTCCTTTATTTTTATAACATGCAAACCTTATAGTCATAATGAACTGGAATAATATACCGTAATCTGTAATATATATATATATATATATATATATATATATATATATATATATACAAGAGAGGAATGCGCCCGCCAGACCACTTATTACTTATTAGGCTTCCCTGAAGTTGAATGCAAAGTGTCAACAGCTTTTTTCATTATGTAACTTGTCTTACTATATCATACGTTACAATGTGAAATAACTGTCCTCTATTGGTTTATAAATTTGTTTATTCTACGATTTTATCGGTACCATCACGTTTACTATTAATCAGTAATTACTATAAATCATGGAGTTACATGAACCATAATCGAACTCAGTTTTGCATATATGCTCGTATTGATCTATACAGCTTCGTATGTATAGGTCAGTTTCGTTTCGAGATATCGATTGGATAGACTTTCGACAGTTTTATGTTTCAGCCTTGCGAGTGAAAGGCTTCACTAACGCTCAGCCACATAATATGAAGATACAGATAGACAATGGAAGATATCCCCAAACCATGTGATTCGTTCAACTTTTCGCGAGGAACTGAAAAAGCCAATTATTTGGAACCTTGAAATAATCAGGCAAAACCTATGAAAACATGAATAGATATAACAAAAATTCCCTACAGACACCCAAGAACTACATGTTTATAATCTCTCGAGTTATTCTACGATTACTAACTACCTTCACTAACTCTCAGCCAATGATTCACCCGCCACTGCAAGCCTTATTATGTATTCACGCGTTTAAAGGTTTTTTCCCCAGTAAAATGTAAATAATACTTTTTAAATTTTCAATTAACTACTGATTTAAATGTTTTAGCTAGTATTTGCTAAAATCTCCCATCAAAAGTAATAATATTGTGAGCTACGAATATCCATAGTACGTCTATTTACAAATGGAGCAAGTTGGGTTGGCCCAGTTTAAAAATGAGAAGATAATGAAAGTTGTGTTATACAGAACAAATAATTGCGTTTTCATTACAATTTATTTTAATTATTACAATGAAAACTGAATTTATTATAGTTTTTAACACTTGGTATATACAGTTTACATATTAGGATGTATGAAACTAGAAGGAATTTATCCCATAAATGCAATTGTATAACTGCTTACTCAAGTAATTAATAACACTCTTAATTAAGTGTTCATTGAAAGGTGGGTAGTTTCAAAATCCCAGTTACTCGTAAAGGCTGCAGTTAACGAATAGTTGCTGATTATTTAAGCGATCCTAATTTTATGATGAATAACTTCTTTTTAATTTTCATACCATTCTAGTAATATAATATTTCTTGCTGTTTGATTTGTGGTAAACAATACAACATGCATCATGAAAACTAATTTGTGAGAACGTTAAGTTGAAATTTACTGTAAGGTATTCTTAAAAATATACCTTTAAATAAATATTTAAATTACTTAAATGGTCAATTTTTTTATTTCCGGAGTGGTAATTGAAAGTTAAAATCAATTTAAATGAAAGTAAGTGATCTTTTAACCGGAAGAATAATATGATATGTCACTTAATGGGCCTTTACATGAAAAACTACCACCACCAGACACATGTATATATACATATATATATATATATATATACATATATATATATATATACAAGCAGTTACCTACAAACTTGCACTGTGTAGTGTTTCTATTGAATAACAGGGACTACATCGCTTTTAAATATGATAATAAACATTAAATTAAATATCTGAATAAAGTAAGTCGCTGAAAGATAGTCTAGATCAACTGTACAATACTTGGGCCTTAAATTAAATTTATAGAGTATTTTTTGGGGTCCTGAATTTGGAGAGTGAAACCGTTTTTAATTACTACCAACTAAATAAACTAATTTTTCTGCAAAATTCTATAGTGTATAAATTTATAGGTCCTAAATTCCCATTAACACTTCAAATATTTTCGGACAGAGTGGAGAATAATAAATACTTAGTCGTCTTAGTGATAGCACTTACGATGTAATATGATTGAGTCCTATAATAATGTTTAATTTAAATTAGGCATGTTTTTGTTGCGTAGTATTTCAGTCTATAGAGGTAAATTTACCCAAAAAGTTAATAAAGAGATTCCAACAAGTGATTCCAGGTGATATCTTATGATGGAGTAAGGTATTTATTTTATTACGCTTATCTTAATAGAAGCGTTGTATCAAAATCAGGAGTTCAAAAAACAATCCAACGTTTCTACAAAACATGCAGCGTTAAAGGCCGCCCGTTTGGTCAAAACGTGGACGACCAAAATCGGCTACAAAGGATTGTCACTTGACGTTTTACAGTCTGTTGTAGAAAATCCTCAAGCCTCAACAAGTCATCTTTCTAAAATATTAGATATACTGTATCTCAAAGATCAGTTGATAAAGTTTTACATGACTGTGGATACAAGGCGTACAACATTCATTTAGGTAATGAGCTAAATGAGGATAATTTTAATCATCGAGTAGAATTTTGTAAAATAACGTTGCGGAATATTTATAATAATACAACGTTCCGTGAATACGCGAAGTAGATTACTAATAACATACATTATGAGGTAGTTCTAAGGATTATGTTTACAAACACAGTTTAATGTTGTGTTTATATTTCCATATTATGCGCTCTTGGTAGGGGATATTGCATTAGACAATCTTTGATCACAAGCCATCTCTATTGCAAACTCGAACTTAATTCTCACAAACAAACATCTATTTCGCTTTTGTAAACATAATCAATATCAAGAGTGGATACAATTAAAATTGAATGAATGGATGTCTTTTATGTGCATAAACTTTAAACGATATAGAAAATATATTGTCGTTTTTAAATATTGTGAACGTCATTATGGATAGAGAAATATATATTTCTCCATTTATATATAAAGTATTACCAATATAATGTTAAATATAATATTTAAAATATTACCATTTTGAATTTTGGAAACATTTCTTATCTTGACCAGCGCCCAATGTCTGTGAAGTTTCAAAAATTTAATTCATACGGAGTAGATTTTATTGATAGATTTGTAAAAATCTCGTAAGGTTTCAGGATAAAACTGTCCAGTTTATTATGTCTCTCGAGTTTATTAATAAGAACTGTTGATAGTAATATGGAAGCTTGTTACCAACGATATATTTTTTTCGTTTCGTTCCTATACGTATGGAAATCACACAATGGAGTGGTACTCCATAAAAAAAGGGCGAGTTGCACTGATAGTTATTGAAATGCTGAGACAACGCCTCAAAGAACGGATCATTGAATCACGTGTCGAAAATGTACTGCAAATTATCATTAGAACTAATGTTTGAAGAAAATATCACTGTAAGAGTACCTACTATTGGCTGTCTAGGTATAGTATAGTTGACTGTTGCTATGATGGAACGAGTGTGGTACTCATTTTGTAATGTTTCCGTCCACTTCATTGAGTACACACTATACGCAAACTCTCGGCAGATAATCCTTAAGCTCAAAGATACAGTTTCAAAAATATTAATATCATGAGCATACCGTAGGTTTTTGACGCCCAAATGTCATTAGAAGTTGGTAATGAGAAATGGAGCCATGTATAGTCTCTGAAGGACACCAGAAGTCGGGTTAAAGGTTACAAAAATGGCCATTTTCATAAGTTTCGGGTTTCCTAAGTATGATATGATTATTTTATAAACTGATCCACCATTAATTATCCTGATATTTAAGTTATAGTATAAGACTTTCTTAATTAGGTGCTATGGAATCGAAATACTAGTGGCATAGCATTTTCAATGGGTAGATAAAATATATTTTATGGAAAATTCTATAAAAAAGATTTTCGTTACTATTTCATTAAAAAATAGTAATAAGTTTAGGATATTATGCTAGAAACTTCTACCAGTCGGTTATTTAAGTCATATCTAAATAAGTAAACAGTTCTAGTACTTTATTGTTTAATGAAATGTGTTACTCCATAGTACAATAGGAGTATAATTATTTAAATTTATATAATATTTTATAAATATTACTAGGCAATAAAGGTATTTATTTGCTTAAATTTTGTTTAGGTATTTTGTATATATTTATATTAAGTAGTTCAATATATTCATACAGGTTTTAAATATGCTGCTATATTCATATAGGGTTTACATAATAAGTAAATGCTCTTTATTCGTTTATTATAATACTAAACTAAAATTTTCTAATTATAATTTAATTCAACAGTTGACATGATTTAAATATGGAAAACTGTCGAACTTGATTTAATATTCTGCATCAACAGTTAAAATTGGTGTGAAATATGGTTTTATTCAATTTTGAATTAGATTTTGACGTGGTTACGAAAGGATAAATTGGTTAAGTTTCCAACGGAAATTACACGTTCTTAATTTAATTTCCATTCAATTACATTCTAACTCTATTAATAAATAGCCTTACGTTATAAATTTTACAACCCTTCTTTGTGTTATATAATTTTATGATCTATCAATTAAGTAAAAAAACGAATTCTATATCAACTACGATATTTCAAATATAATTTAGAATATTTTTTGCATAAATATTTATATGACAATATTGTATTACAAAAGAATTGTAAACATGCGTAAAGTAGCCTTTTATGCGTGGCTCCACTAACTTTGGCTTTAGTAGAGATGTCGTTGGAGAAACGATATGGCTGAATAATTAGGCTGAGACTTACTGATCATCGCTAAGATCAATGTTAGATATTGCTTAGAATCGCTTTAAATATTATCTGTATTTGAATAAATATTTGTTACTAATATAAGCTAAGCTAGGTATAAGTCACTATATATAACATGGCGATATGGTTGGATTCTAACAGTCCAGAAGCTGAGAGCCAAATTGCTCTGTACAAACACACAACCTGATTCTTCTTGAAATCGATGAAAGAGGATGTTTTTAGGACAAAATCTATCGTTAGCCACACAAATTTTGGTGTTCGAAATAAGAGGGTACCTGCAGGTAAAAATATGGAAAGAAACTTTTTCCAGGATTATATTGGTTCTAGCTTCACAATTTTATATCCGATCGGCAGAGGCTTTAGTAATAGTTAGGGCCTGTGTAATGGTCAGATAAACGGATAAGGAACTGAAAGTTAACAGTTCAAGGATCTGCAGGGGGTTATTTGACAGTAAAAAGTGGCTCTCACCTCCTGTAAAATAATTACAAGTTAATCATCTTCTGATTAGTCATCTTCGCACACCATGCAATAAGCACCGTTATTTTTTTGGTTTTTCATCTCAATTAGCATGACTTTAAAGATGAATTTACTTAGGGACGGTAAAAAAACAAAGTTGCACTTGTGAACCGTACAACGTGTTACATAGTTTTAAATTTTATAACTTATTTTATAAATATGCCGTATGCTTTGTTCAAAATTCGTTAGGGACTATGGCTGGTTTGAAACGGTAATAGGATTTATGAAATTTCTTCGTTTGTAAAGTTTGTTATTGACGATGGGAGGTTTGAAATTATAACACACTGTGATTCTCGTAGTTGTGACTTATGCTCGGGGCTTGGATCCTGTGTAGTGACAACGCCCGGACTGGACTCCAAGCAGTGTTTGGGTATGTTTGAACCCTTTTCTTTTCCTTCTGTTCTTCATCCTTTTCTTTATTTTGGTATGTGTTAATACCTCCCCATCTGATGAAGAGGATAAATTCCAATCCTCGAAACGTTGTTTAATATATAGTGATGGCAACTGTCTGATATCCTGTTATGACATTTGATTCACCTTCGTTAGTTTGGGGGTGATGTGTTTGTGTTCACGGCTCCTGTGTAGTGACAGCGCTTGGTGTATTCTATCCAGTCAGTTAATGTGTAATAATTATTTATGATAACTGCGGGTGGCAGTCCATTGTCACAAATTTTAGTATTTTAATGTCTTAGGACAATTTTTACACCTGAGGAAGAGGGTAGATTTATAAACCTCGTAACGTAGTGTTACTCTCTTTTGTAACACACATTTATGACAAATGTAGTGTTACTCTCTTTTGTAACACACATTGGTGACAAATTTAGCGTTACTCTCTTTTGTAACACACTTTGTTGACATGTAGTGTTACTCTATTTTGTAACACACATTGATGACAAATGTAGTGTTACTCTCTTTTGTAACACACATTGATGACAAATTTAGTGTTAATCTCTTTTGTAACACTCATTGATGACAATTGTATTGTTACTCTCTTTTGTAACACACATTGATGACAATTGTGTGGAAGCCTACTATTCGAAACAAACATAATTTAGTTATTTAAATTGCAAAATTTAAAGACTTTCCTTAGTTTAGATAGGGTATCTAATTGTAAAATGTTTGGTCTAATGTTTCACACGCCATTTAACAAATAACAAAAGTAATGAAGTTACATTTAGATGTTCTACCTGTATAGTAAGACAAAAGATTTAACAAAAAGAATACAAACAAACTAGCAGTTCCCAGTGACTTTGGCTGAAATTTCCAACTGAAAAATTTGAACATCGTGAGCATTTTTTTTATGCCACTCTTAAATAACCTAATGAATTCATAGCCACTCATTAGGTGTATAAAAAGCGTAATATATATAGACTGATCCATTAACACCCAGTATAAACCATGACAGGTAAAGTCACAAATTTGGTACATCCGTTTATTTTGCACCTTAGCGACGCACTAAGGAAGCATTTTTCACGCCAACCACAGGACTCCACTCGCTTTTCAATACTCTTTGTATTTTTCAACAAAACAGTATAGATATAAATAATGTTTCACAGTTTGTTGCTTCAATAGCATGTACAGTATTACTAGCGTTATAGAGACAATGCTGAATAACCTGTCACTATACAGAGACAAAGCTGAATAACCTGTCACTATGTCTTTACAACCTTGTATCCTCTGGCAATCAGACTGACATTTTCCCTCAATGTACACGTTATTATTCCTTAATCAGGTACTCTGATCACACAATACTCGGCTGCAGCCCTAGGTGTTCTTAGTAATAATGCTTATTGTTTTTATCTGCAAACGCAGGGTTTAAGAAAGGATAATTGTAGAGACCTCATGTTAATTGGAGATGAATGTATTTAAAACATATATACAGAATATCCCGTAACTATCTGGATAAAAGTATACCACTGTAATGCTCAGATCAAGATAAACATATTTTAAACATCAATATGGGTATCCGATGCTTAGTTTCCCATCTGTCTGTACGGTGTGTTTTTTTATAAACAAACTAATGTCTTAAAATGTAAAACATTAAATTATACCAAATTTGACTCAAAGGTTTGTGATAAAAATGCCAATTATGGCAGAATATCATAATATTAATTTTAGTATTTTTAAAATGGCGTCTATTAAAACTTTGATTTTTTATAAATTAGCATTCAGCATTAACAAATATTCTAGCCACTAGCCATTTTTAAGAGCTCCGGTTGGGGTTAATGTTTTGCGTATTTTACGTACTTTGAGACAATATAAGTAAATTATCGTAAAACCGATGGCTACCGGCCTATGAGACAGAATATGGTAGTCATAGAACACACAACTTTCGTTATCTCGTCCCTCTAAGGCTGCTTAAAGAGACCTAGATCGTGATATATCCTCAAGCTATTTTACAAATATCTTTTTAGCTTCCACATGATTTCTCGTAATTTCTTAAAAACGCTTATTTATAAACAATAAAATATAAAACTATTTTTATAAGAATCAAGTTTTTATAGCCTGATGTGATGTGGTTGTGACTGTAAACGATTACACAATGAAAAGTCAGTAGCTTCAACGTTCATACGATCACTATCCCAGCACGTATACGATCACTATTACAGCATGTATGCGATCACTATTGCAGCTTGTATACGATCATTAGCAGTAGCAGGCAAAAATACCGTTCAACGAAGAGATACCGATATCTGTCCAGACTTGCATGCTGAAACATGTATACGACCATTCTGGTGGTATGTATAAGACTAATAGGGCAAAGACGTGAGAATAATCTCAGAATGTTACGACCACGGTATAGTCGTAAAGTTTACCAAACTCACCAATTTATATGTTTAATAGAATACATAAATTATAGTTTTTGCGACTTATGTATATATATATATATATATATATATATATATATATATATATATATTAATAATTGTAAAAATACATGAATAAATTCACTAATAAACATAATGTTCAGTTCACCATCTTATTTATAAATATATTTTAAATAGACTGATATTTAAAACATATAAGTAAAAAATATAAAACCTACTAACTGTCCAATGTTCATGATATTAACTATTAATATTAATGAGACCCCTTTCAATGTTAATGATATTGTATTGAAAAAGCTACCTCCACTCAAAATCGGATGTTGTCTCAAAACACTTTTCACTAATCAGCCTTCTTACTAATTTTCTCTTGGTATATAAACTTATGACATTAGTTATATAAAATAGAAATTATTTCACAATGAATAAGTAAATTGAATGATATAAAAGTAAATTTTAACGAATTATGCGATATGTCGTAACAACATATCCAAATGTTAATACAATTGTTACCTATAATATTAATTGTATGTGCAAAGCAAGTATTATAATGTATTAAAACAAAAATACTGAAATTGCCAACAATTTACAATATATGAACTATTTACGATAGTGCGGATATAAGAAATAGTACAAAAAGGCAAAAGCCTATTTGCACTGTATAAGCAAACAATCTTTTGAAACCTATGAAAAAATCAATCGTCAGTCGCCCTAGTTGTGGGGTTGGTGGAAATGAAAGCGTATTGAAAGGGTGAAAAATATGAATATATAGGCTTAATCTTATACAACATTTTTCTAGTTTGGTACACATGAAACTGATAGTTAGATAATATATATATATATATACATATACATATATATGGTAACGAATGACGATAACACATGGGGGTGGTGACTTCTGAGGTCGTAGTAATAAATACTCGAATTGCAAAGTTTACTTATAAGTTCAATTTAATTAATGAAACTTACAAGCACCACTTTTAATTGGTAAATTAAACGTATGCCTTGATACGTTGCTGCCAATTAGAGTACAAGAACTAAAAATGTATATCTGATAGGTGGGCCTAAAATATCCAATGTTCTATGGAATTATGCCTACGATATTTTACTTTATAAAACATTAAGATTTTACTTCCCTTCGCAATATGTAGACTCACAACCCGGGCGTCGGCGTCTTGGCACGAGACATTGAAGCTGTAGTCTAAGAAGGGTTATTTTTAGTCGGTAATTACTAGAAGAGGAGTAGAAGTTATGAAAGTGGTATCCATCTACTCAAATAATACGTGAGCTCCCTAAAACAAATTCGCGACGGTATTAGCCATTTAATGAAACAAAAAACTTATCACGACAACGTGCTCGTCAGAAGGACGACGCCACAACTTGTATCCGTTTCAATCAAGCAAATAAAAGATCTTCAAGGGTAAGTTACTTTACTATTTACAACTTTACTTTACGTTACATTCATTTTTATATGTTTGGCATCAAAGGGCTAATTTAATAATACGAAAATATAAATTTTACTTACGGACATAGCGGGCGAGGTGAAATCGGTCACGTAGTTGGGCTGCTACGAAGGGTTACAATAAAATATTCATACGCATGCCAATTAGGTAGTTAGTCCGTCGATACTTTAGTTCCGGAACATTGGATAAAAAATAATATTAAGTTGTACTGGCTAACTAGGTTGTGAAATGTTGCATTATTTAAAGTGGAACTAACTAACGGTACAATACATACTAAGAGTCACCACTTTCAGTGTCTGCCGATGGTCACAGGATACTGCAGGAGCGTTCGGAGCTTGCTGTTGGGGGGCCTGTGAAGGTGACGGTTGGTGCTGATTGTAGCGGTCATGTGGTTAATCGGTATGTTACAGTAATTGAATGTCTCTGCTTCTTGCTCTTTATATTGGATTTTCTTTTATTTATCACAATATCTATAACGTTTTTTTTTATTTTAACTAGGTATTATAAATTTACCTCATAAGATTGAGAGGTAGGGAGGACCAACTGCATCTCTTTAATAACAGCATTTATCATTTCATTTCATAGCCAACTGACGTTGATTTAACATTTTTTTACTAGTCTTACGGTTGATTTTAAATGTGTTAAACAAACAAAAAGTGTTATTATTTCATATTTTGATACTCTCCTATTCCAACTTCCACCAAAATCACCACAGCTAACAATTGACTTCATTCTTAGGGGAAATTTATGTCGATTTTATGAAACTTAGGTAGTCTGCGCAAATTTACTCTCAACTCCTGGACTAAACGTTTTTACAACGAAGATCCTTTTTAAGTATGAAGATACACTTGTTAACGTTATTCCCAGGCAGTGTTTAGCAGGTATAAAATGTTGGTACCCCTCGATGAATATTTATCAATTCTGTGAAACAGGTTAACAATCTAAGTAAGGTACCATTATTTGTATAACACAATATGAATAAACCTTTAACTCTTTTTAAACTTTTATTTTTCTTACGATGTACATTTCGAAATCTGTGATTTCATCTTCAGGTACAATAATAAGGTTAAGTTAATTAATAATCAACAATACAGAAACACGTTACAAATTACCATTAGGATGTACATTGGAAGATTGTTCCTAATCAGATTATTAATTTCATTCATTAGAACATATTATTTGATATGACCACGTGTTATTGACTAAATATAACATAAAATAATTTAAAAAAATGTCAGGCAATAATTTTACAGCTCTAAACTCGGTGATGTATACAATTTTAAAAGAAAGTACCGTGACGTTGAATCTGTAAAATTTGTGAAGGCGTTCATGTAAACTTATAAATATCAGTAACTAACGGATTTATAGAGATGGCGAAAAGTGAAGAGGGAAAAATGAAATTACAAAGTACAACGTATGCAATTTTTTTTTTCTATCCAAATTGTCGTTATAAGTATTCAAGCACATAATAAAAGATTAAATTGCCAAGATATATTGAAATGTAATTAACAAAGTCGTAAAGTACTATATTAACAAACAAACGATTAAAACTTTCCAGACGTATTGGTTATGTGCAGTGGACAAATAGTTGTGTTAAAGAATCTTTGGTACAGTTGTCATCAAAACGCCGATTTTCCTAAGAAAAGGATAGAAAACAATTTCAGGCTAATTCTGCCGTTTTTACTGTAACCGACATCTATAAATTTAAATAAATCTATTCATTTTAAATAGAAATTGAGTGATTTGATATCAATCGTAACAGTTTTAGTTTAATATAGTTATTTAAATAAGTTTCCCTTGCAATTAGCTTTCATTTAAAACAGTCTTCAATAATATTTTATTAGTATTTACATATTTGATTTAGTTGCATTTTCAAAGTTTAACCTAAATGTAACAACAAGGCTTAACAGGCTTTTATCAAGGAAATGTTACTAAATTGAAACCCCAATTAATTAACTCATAATTAAATTATATATTCAGACTACGCTTTCAATATATTTAATACTTACAGTGTCAATTATATAAGCAATAAAACGAATTAGGCCCACTAAGTTCGTAAAAAATTAGTTTTAATCACATTTAGTGTACTAATAGGTTTTTTATACATAATTAAGGTTGCTTGGGTAATCATGACGTCAATACATAACAATAAAATAATTTGAGTCTATGAATACAAATGCAAATTTCATTTTGATGCATGAATTAGACTGTGTACTATTTAAATTAATTATTTAAAATTGTACACAAACTATACACTGAGTGGTTCTGTAAACATTGTCTTTATGTGATGGAATCCGAGCTTTAAAAATACTTTTGCTTTTCCTGGAAACTGTGCGTTGTGATTTCCGCTTGGGGTAGCTCATCGCAATCACCTCTAGCAGGTCTTTCATTCCAATATTCCAACCCTATCTCTGGTGTGGTGTTTTAATGTTTTGTTTAGTGTTTTAATGCAGTTTATGTAACCTGAAAATAATCATAGATTCAATCGAATGGTTATATTCAGGATAAAACAATATAATAACATTTAAAGAGCAATATCTGGATAGTTGGAATTCTGGAAAATTCAAAGGTCAACACTTATACATACATATATAAAATGTAATATTTGCCTGTTGCCAGTAAAGTGTAAAGTGATATTTGGTGTGAAACACAAATAACAAAGAATTCGGTCGTGCTATTTGTTTTATACTGGCAGCACTATAAAAGATATTGAAGGATATAATATGAAGTGTGTAAATAGTTCAGCGACGATAGAACAGATGACAGTGCCCAAAATACTGACATATTACCTAATTGACCCGATCAAAACATGATGGAAGGGCAGATAACTTGAGACAGTACAGGAAATGAATACCTGATTGTCATTTTATTCGTTGAAATGAACGAATGAAATTCACTGAGATGCAGAATTTAGCCTGGTAAATAGAGATCACGTTGATATTTTCAGTGATCCGTGACTCCTTTTGTGCCTACGCCTGAAAAGTGTTACACGTGTCTGTTAAAAACTAAATCAATTTTAACATACAAGAAAGTGTACTGTTTAGATATCTCTCGAATATATAACGGTACTCACGACAGTTTAGGACGTGAAAGAGGTGATAAGTTTTGATAGAAAAAGATTTCGGTTAACATTTATTTCTTGAGCATAGTGTCAATTCGCATTATAAAAACACATAACCTGATTTTAATTGAAAGCGATAAAGACATTTCTCCCAAGAATGTAATTGATCGTCATTTGCGCTACTTTCGCTGGAGGTCCTGATGGAGGTCATAGTAAGTGTTAAAATTATAAATCTTTTCAAAACATAATTTTCTTAGCTTCAAATCAATAGTTTACTTGCTCGTTACAATTAAAAATAACGAGCAACACAAACAATAGTCATATCATCTTCAGAGAAATTAGATCTGTAGTTTATGACCAAAATTATTTACAATATCTGAGGGTTTTTTTTATTGTGTTAAGCTAAAAAATATGCCCCTTATAATATCCGCCTATTTCGATCACCACCAAAATTTTTAATTATTTCTTGGCTCGGGGCAGATTCTTCTGCCTATTTTAGGGAAATTTTGATCATACAATATAAATGAGATCTCGGCTTCTGTTCTAATAAAAAGTTATAGTCGAGAAAGTATTAATAATATCAATATCCTTAAGCAATGTTTTTGGATTTGTGTTTAAGTTACTTCCATGCACTTTATTAGAATAACAGGTATAGCCAATATTACTCTCAATTTTCTCAATTTAAAATAACATTGTACATGACAACAGTTTTCAGAAATCAAGTTTTCCTGAACCCAAGGAATAATTAATGGGTTTAGTTCATTACTTTATAGATGGGATAAAAGTGGTATGCTTTATTTTGATGAATCCATCAAGACAAACAAAAATTCACTCTCTTTAAGTCAAGTCTAATATTTCTTTCGTAGGAAATCACTAAGTTCCTAAGTTTGTGGTGGAATAGAAAAACAGTGTTAATATGTTTGCATAAGAATTATCAATAATTTCATGTAAATTACATATAAAAAATACTTATGGGGCAAAATGGAACGTATAATTAAAAAAGATCTAATTCTGTGTCTATAAAATCAAAAAATTAATTCTCCAATAACATCAGTTTAGCCAAGTGGCGTTTTTACAGAGTTACTATTTTTTTGTCATTAGAACACTACATATTCGATTATAACTGCTGGATCATAGCTTATTTATTGGCTGAAAATTTAATTTTAATATTGGTAAAATCTTAATATTACTATAAATCAGAAGTTGGAATTATAAATTAATACAAAATAAAATATATCAGTATATAAAATTGTATTTGCACCTCTTAGCAAAAAACGTATTTACTAAAACATTAAGTTATTTTTGACATTGTTACTTGTCAACTACCAGAGCAAATGTACTTGTTATTATCTCTAGAAAAAATTGAACTATAAGGATTTATGATTATATAACGTTAATGTTGAATTTCTATGTTAAAAGTCGTTTAATACTAGTGTTGTTTTTATTTTGTCAGACATCGTGTTATGTATTGGCATCGTCATACACAATTAATTACTCTCACAACAGTGGAAGTCTTGTTGAATGGAATCGATTTCAAAAGCGACACAATAGCCAAACACTAGTTGTGTTCACTAACGCGTTCATTGGCTGCTGAATCGGTCTGTGACAGGGCAACGCCAAACTGATATTAACATTATAGGCTATTGTGATGGTGCTGTCACAATGAGTGGTGAAATACTGCTTGTAAAAATATTGAAACCTTTTAAACTATTTAATATATTAAACTTTCCGAGTCCAACGTTCCGTTAAATTATCCTTAAAGATAATACATTCTCTCGGTCTTTAGGTCCATTCACACTGATCGTTAGCCCAAATTAAAATTAAAGGAAAGTTTTTCGTTAGTCCAACCTAGTGAACGAATACCTCCTTAGAATAGCTCTGTCATCTAACATTGTAAATAATATTTCTTTGGAAGTGGGACTTTTGGAGATTTATGAAGCTATTGCGCATTTTATTTGTTACCACGTGGAGCAGACATTTTCGTGGACTATTTTTATTCACTATACAATAAGAACTCATGCATCGTGTATCGTATCGCCTTCCTTAATTACATCTTTAAAGAATTTCCACATCCGACCCGTCCTAATTTCACTGGAGCAGACTTCATAAGTATTCCTGAGTTTATTTTAAAATTAATTCAAACTTCAGTTTAACTATAACATTAAAACTTCTTTAAATATTATATACTTTATGGATAACTCCAACCATAACGAAACGTACACTTTGTAATATGCTTGTATTACCCATAATACAACAAAAGATTATAAAAATGTACAGTACAAAAAGCAAAATGGTTACCTACTTATATTGACGTTCGTTTCATAAAACTCTACATTAATTGTAAAACTCCTCTATCGTGTTACTACAAACAATACATCTATTTGTGTATTTTATATCACATATATGATTATTCGCCTGTAAAAAAATCATTTATTTTCACTCAAATTGAACTAAACTTTCCGACTCAGAAATAAAAAGAAGGACCGCCTCACGACTTTTAAATTGTATACAAAGGTATATTTGAGAGAAGAGCTTACAGCAAATATTAACTGACCTATGACTCTTTAATGAGGCCTCTCAGCATCGTGTATTATCTACTGTGCCTTGTAAAGTAAAAACTTCCGTCTTGTTATCAGTTACATCTGACCGGTGTATCGCACTACTCCTATTATATTTAATTAAACTATTTTGATCCTAAAAATCGCTTAGCCGATTTTAATAAAGTTTTGAGAGAAAACTTATAGGGACCTTCTTTAACATATGGGCCTCTTCATATATCTAAAACACCTTCTGGCAATGCCAAACTGGTCTTGTATTAAAGCATATAAATAATATTAATTGATTGAAACAGTCTTTTAAATGTAATTAACTGTTCTTTGTGAATATTGTTTGATGACAGCACAACTATATGCTTAATTAATTTAATCACTAGTCAATTTGTTTATATTTATTGTCTTAAAAGCATAAAGTAAGCTTGATAGTAGTAACGACACTTTTTATTTAAACTTTTTCTACAACAGCTGTTGAGCACAGAGTAACAAATATCCCGATAAGAAAATTGTAAGATTTAGTAAAAGTATATTGTTAACTGTAAGTATTAAGTACGCTTAGTCAGTACTGTGTGAGTTAAAAGTATGGAAATACTCCGATTAGTTTTTGGTGGATAAAGGTGGAGAGATGGAACTCGGGACTCCTTTCTCGGAAATTGAAGTGAACGTTTTAGTCACTGTTACAACTTTTCCGATTTCCCCAACTTGTATATATTTTTTAAATATTTATGCCTCTATAACGTCGTTTGAGCTAAATAAATCCTTAGTTCTGATGGGTTAAATTTGTGATAGTAGTTAAAAATTAACACCACTTTATAGCATGTTTCTAATATTCTAGATCATTATGTTGAAACTAGTTTTCCCTTACAGAATATCTTCAAGTAATTCTATTCATTTAATTGGATGTTTTATGTTAATGGGATTATTGGAGAGAGGGGTTCAAAATTTTTATATATAAATACCCATTAAGTGACACGTCATTTGAAGGAGTCTTGATAAAATAAGTAGACCATTGAACATTAGGGCTTTCTCTCTCAGCCCAGTAGAAAATGGCAGTTCACTGAAATTAAGTTAAAACCATAGATGGATCCTGCACAACCTTCAATGGTTAAAGATAGAGGAATGAAACTCAGGAAACAAAAGAGAAATTTGCTCAAATTGTGATATTTTGAGGCAGAGATGGGTACTGGGTAGAGATAGAAAGCTTTAGTTTCCTGTGTTCTTTTAGAGAAAACTCTCAAATGAGGTGTCACTTAATGGTGTCACATTCAAAAATTTAAGCCGCTCCCTTCACCCCCCCCCCGCACAAATTCCATTTTATGGAAATGGGCCTAATTGAAACAGTGACTAAAATGTTCACTTCTATTTCCTAGAAAGGTGTCCCGAGTTACATTCTCCTATGATTATCCATCAAAAACTAAACAGAATGTATCAGTACTTTAACTCTCAGTGTAACCACAAGACAAAGTTATTATCTACTTTTAGTATAAGATTTTTAAACAAACTAAGTAAAAACAAGTAACCCTGTGAAATGAAATGTACATTGGAGATTTAGGAGCTTTGACTGGATTTGATCAACTTATGAGTTTTATATTAGTTGAGAATAGAACATGAATTCTCTAATAGTGAGGCCTATATCTCAGAAGTAACTTTTTAAGGCGGCACACAGAAACCGGATTCACCTAGTTGAAATATTCTTATTCAGATTTATCAATTCATCCAATAATTAATGAACAAACAGATATCGATTAGACACAAAGGGCTTATTGGCATCTCCTTTTATGTGGAAATAAATAGTATAGGAATAAACGGGAGGTATGCCTCGTTTCTCTCTCAATAGTCTCTCATCCATTACAATTGATTTTCGGAATCGCGATGGTTATAATCGACAGTCCGATACCAATGTTGGTTCTCTTTGATTGTGTTTGTCTTTGATATCAAACAGACGAATGATTAAAATACCGAGTCAGTTACGCCCAATAAAATCGTGGTTTTTTGTTATTAAAGCAACCTAAAAAATGAACCTAAAACTTATAATTTTGTCTCTATCTGAGAGTATAATTGTTTACAATAGCTACACAATTATGTTAGAGTAACCAATTTATTCTATTTCATAAATAATAATGTAAATTTTAACAAATCTACATGCTAAACATAATAGTAATATTGTATCATTTATTTCACATCCTTAAAGAATTAGAACAATATTCAGATAAATACGTTATTTAGGGATTTAATCTTTAAGGTCTTCCATTAAAGCAACAGTGAAAATCGTTAAAATTATTATAATAATCTATTTCATTTACTTCTTGGTTAATTAAACCAAGGGAACTGTTTCGTGTTCTATTTCTTAAGGGAAATATTATCTTTTAAACAGATTTTGTCATTTTTATGGGATTTACATTGCAGGTAAAACTTACTCATTTATTATATCTTGTTTGGTTTTTTAATTGTCTGCTTATTAAGTGACTGCTTTATCATTTGCTATAGTCTTGCGGTTAGGCCTCTTAAGGCTAGTAAGAATACTTTGTTGTTTGTACAGGTAACGCAATCTGTATGGTTTGAGTACATGTTTTCTATGTCAAATGATTCAACCCATCGTCACTAGATATTTTGTGTTCATGGGTCTCCTTCACTGAAATCTAATGTTACTGCTTGTGAGTAGGATTTCCTAGTCTGTTTTCATTTAAAATTTCTTTGCTGAAAGCTAACACATAACTGTATAAGTAAGTGTAAAGGTATGAAGGGTTCACTCTATAAAGACAGAGTGCTTATATATACAGTGCTTAAAGTAAATATAACAATATATTTATCAATAAACATGAGCGAAACATACTGTAGCTTACAATAAACACATGGGCGTTGCAATACTTTCGTTAAGTAATATCACATTATCATGTTCAATAAAACCAAGGCTTTATTTTGTGAAATAAATTCAGTACTAAATACATTTAAATATAAAATGATTAAGGTAAAAATATATTCTAAATTACTTTGATTGAGCCACAAAATCAATTAGCCGGCAATTGGATAATCTATCAAATGTGCCAATATCAATTAAAATTGAGCTCTCAATCCATCAAATTCAGGTATTTAAAGTGCCAGAGTGTTTTGATTACTTTAATTATATCAAGGTAATTCAAATTCTGTTTGTTAATCAGTCAATGTTAACTATTTTAAGTACTTTTATTACACAAATTAATCACGAGTGCTATCGTCAGTTACAAAGGTAAACTAATTATTTTTCATTGTCGATTGCGTCGAAAAAACTGCCTTGTTGTTGCCCCCAGTAGAGATCACTTCTGGCTGATTTATATCTTCTAGTTTAATATACACAGGGTACAGCAAACACCGATTTGGAAGTTGACTTTGGCATCCTTATGTATGTTAGGAGCAGCACATTACTAACAGCAATTGTCAAGATATTAGGGTAGATCGATAGGTCTAGTCTACTGCGGAAGATGACTGTTGGAGTGGATGGGTCCCTAATTTTTAAAGGCAGTTGCTAGCATAGACATAAGATCATGTATAGACCTGGGATATCCCTGACTGCTTTCACAGGAGAGGCTGATGCAGAGCTGGCTTCTCTTCTTCCAAGGAGACATGACTAAGATTAAGGGCCCAAAATCCTTCCTCGTGGATCTTCACAGGAGCCTCCCTTAACCCCAACTTTACCCATCTAGAATATTCTCTACGGAAGCAGCGAAAAGGTCCTTTTATAAATAAATGTAATTTCTCAGCTTCTTGTGCTTAAAGAGCAATAAGATATTTATTTGTAGACTCAAGTTAAGTTTCTTAGACTGCTGGATTAATGGTGGGGGTATGAAGAAAGGAAGCTCTTAGGCACACTGACATCTAAATCTCAAACCGAGTATGCCTTAGTAGTTTTGATTCCCAAGAAGGGTTCACCTATCTATTGTTTACACATTCCTGTTGAACATTTACATGTACAAGTTCGTAGGAGAGCGTAAGTGTTATTACCACATTTCACGATAGGGGAATTTTGTAATTGTATCATCCCGTTTATTGCACAGCACATACATTTTGATGGATTGATTGAAAATATAGGTAGCTCTAAGACTGAGGCATGTCAGTATTGCGACTCTCTGTACAGTATTCCTAGATAGGGAGTCCTAAACTGGTTTCTTCTACGAGTTAAAGAATGTTGGCTCCCGGTCTGGTGGATTTGACATCCACCAGAGATTGAAAGTCCTGCAGTCTCCTTTTCTTAGATGCCAGCACTACACAGTCAAAGATTACATGCTCAGCAGTTTTAGTTTCCTGGCTTTTAAGACGATATAAGTATTTATCATTATAAAAGCGTGCCTTCCTCAAATGACTTTTGAAATGCCCAGTAAGGAAATGAATTCCTACCTCAGGTGACCTCTGCGTAAGAACTCAGCAAGGGCATTAGGTCTCAAGAAGTTCTTTACAGAGTTTCCGGCTAGGCTGACACTGTCAACTACTACTGATTTTATCGGTAGCCTATTCTTTTACTGAGTTCACATCCCAGAAACGGCTTATAACAACAGACTGGCTCAGGACCTAAAACTGTGCCATGAGTCTCTTGTTTAGTCAAGAGGTCAGCTTTCTCGTTACCTGTGATGCCACAATGCCCCGGCCCTAGAAAAACTGAACTCGTTTAGGGAACTATCGCCAATAAGGTTTGAGGTCAATTCAGACTTACTTTTAGGTGATCTGAGTGGAATAAATATGTAGAAAAACTGCTTGCCTATCATAGAATACCAGGCTGTTTATTGTTATAACCCCTCCTCAATTCTAGTGAAGTGCAGGCAGAGATATCCGCCTGGAGTATATTGCAGTGACAGCCAAGACATTGCGAAATTGCAGTCCCTGGACATTCAACTTGTGTAAGGTTCTTCATCTAATCAATCGAAGATTGTACTCCAACACAAGAATCTATTGTATTTTCTATTTCCCTTGTACATGATCATAATATATTTGAGTTGATAAATATGTTGTATCAAGCAAAACTGTTTGGTATGTTAAGCGATAAAATATTAATCTTTGAGATGTTTGTATATGTATAAATATCATCTAATGGAGCGATATAACGTTTTTAAAAATGTACTGAAAAATTAAATTATAACCTGACTGTCATGGAAAAATTTGTTATCAAAATATGTAATGCATTTTAAAGGGTAATTTTGAATACTTATTTGAATTGGTAAAATAAGAAAATTCTAGTCTATGCTTTTGTAATTTTAAAGAATACCCTGATGATCAGTAACAAGATGAAATTTTAAATAATCGAAAGCATTCATAGCAATTGATGAATAAGTTAGGGTTATGGTTGGGTGTGTGTAGAATCGTCTGGGTTATTTCAGAGCATAAAGTATTCTGTTTACTAACAGGACAAGCGAGCTTTAAGCATTTACATGTTAATTGCTTTGTATACACAGTCTAGTTAAATTACATTTCAATTTACACAGATAACTTTCTAGAATTTGTTGAAATGAAGTATTATGCAAAGTGTAAAGGCTACAGGTGAAATTTTTTTAAGTTATCTTGTCACACTATAAATTTAATATTTTCAGTACATTACATTTCATAGCATAGTCTGTCTAATATAGCATAAAATATGACCTAAACTAATATCAACATCAATAAATATATTGTACCGTACGTAAAAATAAACACATCATACACATTTTTAACTTTTGGGGAAATGAAATTTATTCCAAAGAGAACGAGAAAAATCATCATTGATGACGCCGCGCTACACTTCGTCTTTAAGGAGAAGTGCGGTCAATCATTATTGCAACGTTTAGTTATTTGCATTTTAGTTATATAAATCTATATATTTCAACCAACTTATAATAAATATAATCAATAAATAAATGAAAATTATAAATCATAAACTCCAATGTTTTGGGAAAGATTCTGGGAAAAAAATTACCAATTAGTAATTGGTTGAAAAGTACTTTCAGAAGCAAACAAAACATGGCTGTGACGAAGTATACAAGAGGGGTTTTATTAAGACCAGCTCCTAGTTTGTACTCAACTCCAATTAGAGTTGATATACTTCACTATTAATTAGTATGACACATTGAAATACGGATATTTGAAGTTAGAAATGCTAAGGAAAAGAAGAGAAAACAGCAAAAAGACATTGAAAGTAGTTAGAATCTGCAACTTTGTATATTTAAACTCATATGTGACAATATTTTAACAAGAAAACGTGTTTTATAACCATAATTTATCTTAAATATTTTAAATTTCTCTATTTAGAATTTTATTTGCCTCCTTTTCTATGTATTATATCTTTCACCCGGCAATTGAGGGATACGGGTTCGAGTCCCTGCGGAGCAAGTACTTTTTGAGATTCAATGTTTATTGAAATTAAATTAGGCTATTACCACTTATACAATTTAATGAAAGTAAATACAATTCATTTGACAGGTATCTGTCTTTCGATCATATTATGTTAGTTTGGTTATTTAAACACATATGTGAAAGAAACAGTCAAATACAAAATAATTGAATCGTAAAAAGTGAGGTTATAGAATTTAATGAAAGTATATGCATGATAATTAATTAATTAATTATACATTTTGCTTTAAGCCGCGAATATCGTCTTCCGGAGAGTTTAGATTTTACTCACTGCGATCCTGAGGGTTTCCCACTCTTGAGGAATCCTTACACAAGTACGTTATAACAAATCATCCAGAATCCTCGTTGTAACATCCTGAATCCCCAAATATATCCAAAATAAATTTTGTTTTATCATAAGTAGTAAGCTATCGTCTTATAGTATTTTGGCTGAGCGTTATCAAAGTTTATAAAACTTGAAGAGGTGGGAAAATCTTATTTCTGTTTGTCACTCTACCTGCCTGTTGTTCCCTTCATGGCCTGAGAACCAACTGACATATGGACTTCATTGTTGTGTAAGAAACGTCGGTATTGATGATGGTGCATGTCATACAATAGGGTAAGGTGAGCGTTAGCGAACATTTTTGCATTGGTTATGGAACACCACCATGACACGATAAATTCCAAGAGAAGTACAAGTATGTACGATCATATGGATTTTTGAAATGTCTTATCGTAACGTATGTATTCTAGTGAAATGAGTTATAAACTTGAAATTTGCATGCAGTCTCAGTGAACCATCTTACACGCCACATGGAATAAAACGGATTAAATTAGAATGTAAGCAGCCCTCTCTGAAAGACACTAGTTGTTTTATTTTGACGAGCCTTACTAAAGTTTGGCAGTAATAGTACCAAGCCTAATTACTAAACCCTTACCAGGGCAGCTGGTTGCTCTAGAGTGTCTTCCTAAAAGTTACACAAATTTAGACCAAATTGTAGGTCCGCGTCATCTATAACAGCAGCTCTCCAAGTGGTTTTTCCAAAAACGTCTAAAAGATTCATAAAAATTTCTGTTTTGAAACCAGGCTAACATCATACTGTGTTTTTGAGTGTGTTACAGTGTATCCAACTCATTTAAAATAGTATTTTGTCCACTGAAAATAATTCTATCTCTCCTGACCATGATTAAGTTGTGACAAAAATGTAATGCGAATATGTTCAATTATAGTGGGCTTGTAAAGAAAAGCACATAAGTTTATTTGAAGATATATCAACAGTATGACGCAAATAGATCCACTAGTGAATCTTTAAGGACTAATTTCTTTCCCTCGTTTACAAACTGGAAAGTCTATTTTAGTTAAACTGTAGGTAGGTTTATTGAGATACTTAAGAATCCATCTAAAGTAATGATTAAAAGTTAAACAGAGTTAAACAGCTTTTTAGCCAAATATTGATTTATATTTAGTCACCCATTATTATTGTTTCAAATCTCTCTGTATGGAAAATAAAATAATAATAACATCTATTTAGTAATTATTGACTTTTACACACTATTTGTTGTCTATTATGAAATAAAGGGGTAGCTAAAAAAAGTTTAAAGCATAGTTTTTGTAATTCATATAAACCAACATTGTTACAAAATGTCTTCACCGAGTATTGGCAACAAAATAAATCTAAAATTTCGTTAAGTTCAAAGATCTTTATACTGAATCAGAACTTAATTGTACTCAATTTGAGACAACACATATCACATTTAATTTTTGGAAGAGACCTTTTAAGACATACGTAATCTATTCCTGAGATACACGAATAAGAGATAATATAGGCAACAAAAAAATGGAAGAACATACTCTTTAAAAAACATTTAAGAAATAGTTAAAGTGGTCTGAGTGTTCGCTTGTATAAGTTAAATGAGGCTGAAAATGTTTCAGTTGTAAGAAGAAAATGTTTCAGTTGTGAGAAGAAAAGTAGCACAAAGAAAGAAGTACCGTTATCGTTATAAATGACAAAACTTTAGAAACTTTATACTCGTTGTCTAACGTATTATTGTCAAGATAGATTTCATTTTTAATGCCTATACACCCTGGGAAAAATATATCCATTGTTTGGTCCACAAAATAAATAATGCTTATTTCTTTTTAAATTAATAACTTATTTCACCAAAATATTATAAGTCAAACGTACTAAAATTAATTGAAATTCTCTCTAAATTAATACTTCAAATACAAAATTCAAAAATACTAAGTGTAATTCTTATGAGGAAATAGTAAAAGAAATCATAAAAAGTAAATATATAAAGTTTCATGAAGGAAAACTGGGTTCTAAATAGGCAAATATGGGTATAATAAACATAGCCATTACAGTGACGAATGAATCAATTAAATTAATGCAGATATCGTTTGGAAAGTGCCTTAAAAATTAGAAACAACAGTTATTAAAATTTAATCAATAATCAAGGGTATAACAGTTTTTTTGTTGTTATTACGTTAATTATTAATTTGGAAGCAAAACATATGAGTACAATTTAAAAAATTGTCTGTTAATAAGTTAAAATAAATCAATACTATCGTTTTTTGATATTTGACTAGATAAAATCCATTGTACCAAAGCAAATATTTAGCAAAGCAAAGGACGCCAAGAGCACAGTGAGACGTGATTGCACCAGAACACGTCCCAGCGGACCATCACGTCCCTGACCGCACTTTGTCACATCCTCTTTAATTCTTGGCTACAATAATCAAAATAGGAGTACGCCACACCACTTTATGTATTTAAGTTGTTTCTGAGGTTCTATGCAAAATTTCAAGTATACTGTTCATTTAATTATTGACAGATAAACGGAAAAACACCCCCTTACGGCAAACATATTTTTATTCCCCTAGCAAACAAAGAGAAACTGTGTCAGCATACTGAGTGATTGGCTTCAATGATGCTCAGCCAAATTCCATGTTTGGATATTCAACGTCATAAAACTCATTCTTATATGTGTATAAATGAAGTTCACTCATTATTCACTCATTACTTAAAGTCTACAGATGAGACCTTTCTCGGGATATTTGGCCACATATTCATCGTATGTGTTCATTAAATTTCATTTCAGTCTTTAAATAGTAAAAGTATACCCACAAAGTCACTATAAATTATATTTGGTGTGTTGGGGTGTGTAGGGTACATGAGTTAATATTTTAAAATTTTCTCTAATAAGAATACTAAGTATGATAATTATGTATTCTATCAATTATTGCCCGTTGCCAATCATGGTTACCCATAAGATCAATGTAACAATGTTTTCTATCGCTCGGTCAAACCCCATGGAGGAACATTTACTCAGTGTTCTTCATATAAAAATGGAAGCTTCATTGATAAGTTCAAGTTAAGCTCTTGGTCAGTTCGTTGTCGAGGTATCTTTTGGACAGACAGACATAAATTAGATTTTCCACCCACGTGGGTTTCTAAAACAGTCTCAATATCATAGTTTCTTACTACACCATTAGCCATTTTTAATATACGCAACCATAAATAGCTTTGCAAATTTTTACTCTACTTATTCGAACTTGAATTTTAATTCATGCATGATTACTTCTTATACTCTAGATACATTACTGACTATTATTGTTACGGCTTCGCACTTATTTGCCCGTAATGACAGAGTAAGTATGTTATGAAATGGATCAAACTAGATCTAATAGACTATGGTCGCTGTGGGAATTCCTGTTTTCTAAATCTTTTAGTCGCTTTAAGGAAAACAATGATGTTTTTTAGTTATAAAGCTTTCATGTTGGTGAGCTAAACGTTTTCTAATGATAATATATGAATGTATCACCGATGGTTGGTTCATAGTATTTAGTCCAATTTCTTAAGATCTAGGTAATTTCTATCAGCAAAACAAAGGCAGAAACCTGCTATGATACGAATATATAAACTTCCGTGAAAACTTCTATACAATTCGTTCCAGAATAAGGTCCACCTCAATGATACATACAACAAAGGCTTTCTTTTTAAATCGTAACTGACGTCATCTGTGGGGAAAATGAAACAGTTGTATAATACTTCCAGGTGTTGTATAACATTCCTTAGCTAAATACTGCTGTATAAATAATCTTTTTAAAACAACTTCAAAATAAGTTTTACTAAAATCTAACCATTCTCTGTTGTATTGAAGGCTTTTCAAAAGATGATAGGACGTCGGAATTTCGCCATCGCTATATATTATGAAAATAGGACAACAAATTTTGAGCAATTTGGTAGACTCTACTACTCAAATCTTCTGCTGCATTCCCTGATACGTGTGGCCTGTAAGATCCCACTCAGCTCCAATGTTTTTACTATATAAAACTAAAGATCGCTAAACTAAAGCCAGGTATTAAGTATACAAACTTCATTTCTTTAGTTTTACTGTTCAAGTGAATCATCCTCATGTAGTCATTTCAGCTACTAAAACAAGATACCTTTTTAATTTCAATGTTAATATAAACAAAATATAAAACATGCCTGCGTCCCTCATTAATTGTTTTATTTTCCTTCTAAAAAATAAAGTTCAATAATATTACACACAAAATAATGAACATTATTATAGTTTTGCTTGTTGAAAACAAGATATTTGAATTCCTTACTAGATAATAGATATGTTATGAATGTATTATATATACAACAACATAGAAATCGTATTTACGACGAAAGAAGAACTTGACGGTCGCTTCTTTGACTCTTTGACTATTGTTTCTTTGACTCTGTAAAATTGTAATTATTAAAGTCCATTGATTAAATCACAAAGAATAAATATCAGCTTTCTATAAAAGCATTGTAAGCAATATCGTGTTTTATTAAATTATGGGTTTTGGAACTTGGAAGTATTAATTTAGCTATCAAAATTCAAGTAAACACAAAAGAGTTGTTTTTAATAATTCTATAATATCAAATCATTGTTTATGGCAGGAAAAGACATAACAGTTTTTTTTATGTGCATAAAGTTAGCAATATTGTATACGGCATTTCGTGAAACGGCAATAATTTCAACCAAAAATATCTGCCAAAGTTGAAGAAACGTAACTTCGTGTTACTTTAAAATCTGGAATTGAACATTTATTAATAGTTTTAATTTCCTATAAGGGTACAATTCTGGATTTTTTACACATTTTAGTTGGACCTATGTTGGACACAACACAAACGGACGTTTCTCCTACCTTGGATACCCTATTTATGTAAGTGGCACATCACTAACCACAAATTTTGATATATTATGGCGAGAGGATAGATCGAAAGGTCTTGTCTACTGCAGAGGAAAACTGTTTGAGTGGTTAGAGCTCCCTTAATGTTTAAGGTGTCGCTAGCCGGGACTTGAGAAGGTGCAGACCCTGCCCACTTTGATTGGAGAGGTTTGAACACAGCTGGTTTTCCCCACTTCCAAGGTGACTTGACTGAAGTACAGCCTGCTATCCCTCCCTCTTCATGGGATCTGGACAAGAAGCTGCCGAAGCCCCCAACCTTACTCATCCGCAAATAAATACCTTGACACTCCGGCAAGGAAGCAAGCACATAGATCCTTCAGTGACTAAATGCGATGAGACTAAATTTTGTTTCTAAGTTTCTTGCCCTAAACGAAAGGTTATACAACGTTTATGGCGATGAGGTTTTGATGGATGACATCCCAATATGTTACTTTTAATCAGTTTTGTAACTTCGAAAAAATGAAAGACTAAGTGCATATGTATCCCATAAAATGTTTCTTATACTAAAGAAAATATAAATCAAGATAGAAAAATTTACCATTACAACTACTCTGACAACTGGAAGTTTGCTCTATAAAACAATACGAGCATGATTACTGCTCACTTGTAACCTGAATCCAGACTGAACAAAGCACGTTGTTACGACTGTGTAATAACACCCCAGCTGCTGCATTTTGAATATTTGGTAATAATTATGTGTTTTCATAAAAATAACTACCTTATTGATTTGGTGTTTCTGTCCATAAATATAGTATGAACCTTTAGAGCAGCTGAATATAATGACAGTTGTGCAGGGCGTTGACCCGATTTCAAATTCAATTTGAGCAACATTTAATAAAATAAATACTTAGATAATAATATTTTCTATAAGTGGAAGTTCTTTGTAAATTTACAACAGCACTTCAATATGAGCACTTCCATTGTAAACGTCTAAGCGATAATCCAGTTCTGTCAAGTACATTCCAGCGTATCGGGTGTAACAAAAATGCTGCTGCAAGAATTCATTCCGTATGTTTTCAAGGCAAACACTGATTTACTTATAGTGAAGTCAGTTTTTTAACATGTCTCGTACCAAAATATCAAATTACGTTGTGTAAAATTCATCAAAGTTATGAGATTAGGCCTGTTTTGAAAACGAAGGTTCTCTGCAGCATGTACAAATTCCTTATTATAAGATTGAATTCCGTCTAGTTAAAAGAATCGGGACCGACAACGCCGACATACAAGAGGCCACACAAAACATTGGCTTGGGTGAGTGACGACGATATTCGATTGTTTCATGCGGATGATCTGATCCCTAAACCCCCAGTTGTATCTATTTAAAATCTTAATAATCTGGAATTTCGCATCTTCTAAAAAATTTTAGCTAAATACCATGGAGACTTAAACCATCATCGAACTTAATGTTGCTTGTATAGAAATGAAGCTTCATGCACAATTTTAAGTGTATAGATTAGTTCGTTATCTTGATATTGTGCAACAATAAGATTGTTAACCCGGCAAACAATTAAGTTTCAGTGTCCCATTTGTAAAAATCAAAAGTTACGTCTGGCTCAATCATGATCGTGTTTGTGTCTAATTCACAGTATCCATTTGTCAAAAGCAAAAGTTACCGTCTGGCTCAATCATGATCGTGTTTGTGTCTATTTCACAGTATCCATTCGTCAAAAGCGAAAATTATTGTCTGGCTTAGCAAATATCGTGTTTATGATTTTTGTCCATTTGATCGCTTAGGTACTTTTTATATCATTTTGATGTGACAGATACGGCCAAATACAAAATAACTGAATCGGAAAAAGTAAGCGCTCTGTGGTGTAATGGTTTCACCCGGCAAGTGAGAGATCCAGGTTCGACACCCGGCGGAGCAAGTACTTTTTGTGATTCAATGTTTATTGAAATCAAATAAGGCTATTGCCATTTATACAATTAATGTAAATAAAATTCGTTTGACAGGTATTTGGTTTTCCGATCATATGTTAGTTTGCTTATTTAAACGCGTATGTGACAGATACGGCCAAATACAAAGTAATTGAATCGGTAAAAGTAAGCGCTCTGTGGTGTAATGGTAGCACATTCACCCGGCAAGTGAGAGATCCGGGTTCGACTCCCGGCGGAGCAAGTAATTGTGTGATTCAATTTTTATTGAAATTAAATAAGGCTATTTCCATTTATACAATTTAATATATAACACACACACATATATATATATATATATATATATATATATATATATAATATATTATATATATATATTATATATTAATATAATATATATATTATATTATATATATATATTATTTATATATTTAATATATATATTATATTATATATATATATATATTATTTATATATTTAATATATATATTATATATATATATATATATATATGTATATATCAAAATTATGTAGCAGAGTAAAGTTGCATTGCATAAGAACTTCCTTTTCAAGTTAAGTGAAGAGACGTATTATTGTATTTTATTTATTATTATTTATTAATTATTTTTTTGACATTACTCAGTAAACTACTGGTAAAAATTATTCATATAAATTTAGCACTTAAATATCGATTTGATTTGTATCATTAATTATCAAACAACACTTTCTTGGTTTGACCTTTCACCGCATAATTTCATAACGGTTGCAAACAATAACTCTTCCACCACTGCAGTTTCCCATTTACGTTTTAATTCAGCAGATCGTAAATAAATACAACAGTTGCCAGTTGGTCGGTGAACTGCGGTGCGGCTAGTGGTCATATTTGATTGCTGTTAACCCACATTCATTTTCACCAACAGTTTACCTCTTATAGATTGATATGTTCTTTAAACAATAGTGAACGTATTTTTAATGTTCAGTTTAGCTCCAGGTCACCTTCTTTTATTGCAAAGTCTAATATCTAACGCTGTCTCAGACTTTACTCCCCGAGTCTTGTTCTTCTGAAGAGATCCGAAGAAAGTCGGCGAAGAAGAAGCTCAAAACGAACCTTTACATCGTTTCGACATCAAAGACTCCTATAAATAGGTGAAATGGAGTCTCATTGCCTCATTATGTGCACTCTTGAGGTGAATGTAACTGTTTTCTGAGGCTTTACTCAAAGTAACAACTCACAGATTCACGACTATTAAAACATACAGTTTAAATCGACATGTTAATTAGACAGTTATTGGTTTTTTCCAATTTTGTTTTGATATTTTTTTAATATCAAAAATTCGAGAGTTTATGATATGTAGGAAAGAAACACGCAAAGAACAAACCATGCTTAAATAATTATAAATGTTCATATTATGTCGAGGAGGGTCCTTATACTGAATATCAAGTTTCTACATCATAGTATCAGTCTGGTTGAATGAATACAAGCTATTTTTTTACGCGAAATCTTAATATACGGTATCAGTCAGTGTAAAAATAAATATATTAAAAAATAAAAAATATTGGTTCCAATTTCGTCTTTTAAAAGCCACGTTGAATTCCATCATTCCATCTCCATATGGTTACTGTTACAGAAAAGATAAAACGAATAAAAAACGAGTTCTTGTCTCAGATCTGTATGAAAAACCCTGCATTATTTTTCCAGTTATGGTATTATATCACATATAATATATTATACATATAATATCATATCCTTATATAAAATATTAAGGGTGAAATACAAATATTGTTTATGTTTTTTAGCCTCTGGATTGCTGAAATAATCTGATTAAATATTACTTATAATACTTGTTTTCTTTTGTTTTTTTATCCCCGAGAGTAGTTTTGATGTTGAAACATCATTACCACTCAGGACTTACAAATAGTGACTTATTTCTTCTAGGATGCCGTCAAATGTATTAAAATCGAGTTCAAAAAAGACACACATACACATAAGCAAATACATTAAACTTATAACTGAATACTTTACTGGTTGGCCAACCATGAAGGTATGCAGGGTCTAATTAATCATGTATATCTTTCTAAAACCTAACTGATGAAGAAACCAATCTCAAGGATAAATAAACAGAACAAGTAAGGATTATTAAAGTTAGTTACATTTTTATCACATCTCTTGTAGAATTGCACTTTTGGTTTGAATATAAGATTCTTTCTTCATTTGATCTATTCTAAAAATTGTACTAATACATTGTAAATTTATTCTAACCATGCTCTTCAGATTCCCATTGAGAAATTAATTGGACTTGAATTGGCCCTAACATTTGTGAGGACGATTGCCAATATTGCAACTTAAAGGTTGAAATAATTGAAAGGCTCTGAGTGATACGATCATCTTTAAAAAAACTAAAGAAATGCAGCTAATTAAATTTAAATGGAAACCTTTGTCACTAAAAAAAATTTCTTTATAAGGTTTACTAATTTCATGAATTCAAAAAAGTATATATTTTTTGCAACATAAGATTTTTTCAGGCCACTTTCTCTGAAATTCATCTGCAACTATATGATATTTACTCAGCTTAATGTATACAATAATAGTACACCATTCTAATCAGGGACTTTCGGTGTATAGATCATGTGCAAATTAACTGTTTAAAGTTTCAATAGATTTACTTAATCAAAATGCATTACCACAATATATGTTTAGACTTTTTCAAGATGGCACGCTACACAAGTAAAATATGAGTGAAGATGCTATAAACATATTAGTGATTTTACCAAAATATATAATATAAATGTGTAACTATTTCTATATTTTTATTAACACTTTAATGTACGATATAGCATAGTAAATAATTATATTTCTTAATCTCTTGAAATTATTTTTGTTGTGCAAACCATTTTCCATGTAGAAATGTGAGCTTCTAACCTCGAACAAATGTTATTTCCATTTGATTTCTTCCATCACCTCCGAATTTTATTTTGTCCTATCTATCTCCCTTTTCGAATTCATTTCCCTCACGGTTTTATTAAAGGGTGAACGAGTATTTTGAACTTCGAAAAGAATTTTACATTGTGCTATTGAAAGACCTCCAAACGGAAACAAATTTTAGGTCAGTTCCAAATAGAAAGAGAGGGTAAGTGCTTTTTTAAGCAAAGCAGAAGGTTAATAAAAACAAAACTGGAGTAGAACGAGCAGCGAGCGCACAACTGGTCGCCTGTTTGTATTTGCAGAACAGCTGTGAATCATTCACGTAATCCAGCTTATCGGCTGCTGCCACTGCACTGTTACTGTAACTGTGTAATACTGCATCTAGCACAATACACAATATTGTGAGGTTCATCGAAATACTCTATTATGCCATTAATAACGTTATTGCGTTTCTAATTACACATTTCAATTACAAATCTTTGAAATTCCACATTTAAAAATGTAAACGCAAACACACAACATTTTTGCCGAGAACAGTCTACATTTCATTGTATTAATTAAACAGGAGATAAATAATTTAAACGCACTAGGTATGCTGATGTCTGTAGGATCAGTTCAGTTAATTTTGAGGTCGAACACTAGGGCATCGCTACTTAACTTGGACTGTTATCGTTCAAATACGACTGTTGTAATTACTATACGAGTATACCTGAGCTATATAGACCTCTCACTCCACAGATGGCAGTCCAAGTTATCGCCTTTTCCGTTTCCTAATTCATAAGATTCATCTCTTTGCAACTAACACGATAAGAAAATCTTCATTATTAAAAACAGCTGTGAAACTAATATTTTAATTCCTAAGATAATTATTTTTAAGGATAAGTTAATGATCAACTCTTTGTATAATTAAAGTGTATGCTTTGGGATTTATTAAATCCCTTAAGTTACAAGTATTAGTATTGGGACAGACAACAAGGGATTCAAGCTCATTATTAATTTTATTATAAGAGCGTAAGATCTTCTCAGCTTGCTGTAATAACCGTTGTACAAATATTACGTAATTTGTCGATTAGAAAGTTCAGCCTTTGATTATAAACTCAAAGAAATACATTAGCCTCTTTGTAACGAGATCAGCCCTTTGTTTATGTTTCATACAAAGCGGTAGATTATATTACATCAAATTCTTTCCTAAAAAAATTTGTTTTGTAGAAACACGACATGACTGTGTGACACCTACTTTAATATGTATCCAATGAAGCGTATATTACCTCGAGTACAAAAAATATTAGTTAAGTCCTTAATAATACCCGCAATAAATCAATAATGATAATAACTAAAAATAAAATCTGGCAATGTTTAACTCGGAATAACAAATTCCATAAATCCAAGGCAATTCCAACTCCGCCACAGACGGTTACGAAGCCCTAGTGTTTAATCAGTTAATAAAGTACGGCGCTGCGTAGTTACGTAAAGGTACCTTGGGCATACTGATTTAATTATCATATATATGCGCGCGCAGCCAAGCAGTACGCTCGACGTGGCGAAATCACTCTCGGTATATCTCCCAATAAAATTTATCTTGCGTGATTTATTAATTCTGGGTGACATATGAGTGTACTGTAGCCCTCTTCTTGAACAATACTTGTATAGTTTGTGAAGAATATCATCGGGTTGTGTTTGTTTTCTGTTTGTTGTTAAAGTGCTCCAAACATAACCTCAAAATGGCGAGTTGTGCAGTATGCAGCAAAGTTATAGGCAGTAAGCAATTAAAAGTGACATGTTGTGAATGTGGCAAGGACTTTCATGGCACATGCGTCAAGATGAACAGGGCAGATTTAGATTACCTAACGAGTGAAGGCACTGTTTGGCGTTGCAACCCTTGCAGCGTCACTCGCAGAGCCAGCTTGAGATTGGACTCCAAGGCTAACGAAGGTAATCTCTCACTTCAGGATGTAATTACTGCAATATCAGAATTATCAACTGCCCATAAGCAGTCTGTAATAGAATTTAACAAATCATATGAGGTACTAAATGACAAGCTGGATGAGAACACTAAGATGCTTAAGGAACAATCTGAACAGGTAAAAGAATATTTTGAGATTATCGAATGTCTAAGAAAAGAAAATAAAGCACTGAAAGAAAAAGTAGAAATGTTAGAGAATAGGATGGATGAAACCGAACAGTATTCTAGGAGGAATGCAGTTGAAATTCAAGGTGTGCCATATGACAGTAAGGATGTATTAAGTACAGAGAAAAATGTAGGTAAAGCATTAGGCATGGAAATAACTGATTCAATGGTTGACATCTGCCACTCTTTAAAGAAGAGACCTGAATCGGATGCTCCGGCCGGAATAATTGTAAAGTTTGTAAGGCGATTTGATGCGGAGCAGCTGCCAGCGAAAAAACGCCAGAAGAGAGAACTATCTACAAGACACCTAAACCTTCCTAATGACAACCCAATCTTCATAAACGAGTCTCTATCACCTAACAGAAGGAAACTACTCGCCTTTGCTCGTGAAGCAAGGAGAAGACAGAACTAAAAGTATCTTTGGGTCAAAGGAGGAAGAATATTCTTAAGAAGGGAAGAACAAGGTCCTGTTTGTGTTATTAAATGCCAGGCTGACCTCAATAACTTGTAAGGTAGGAATATTAAATTAATATATAGCTACAATTTTTTATAT
Organism: Homalodisca vitripennis; assembly: GCF_021130785.1. Taxonomy (NCBI): domain Eukaryota; kingdom Metazoa; phylum Arthropoda; class Insecta; order Hemiptera; family Cicadellidae; genus Homalodisca; species Homalodisca vitripennis. Next base: position 65,291 of record NW_025776286.1, read on the forward strand.
TTTGATAATGTTAGCCTGTTACTTTGACTGCGATTGCTCCTTTTTGAATACTGAATGAATTCTGAGTATAATACAATTGATTTTTTAATTAGGGACACTGGTTTTGTTATTATTCATCAGAATATAAGAAGTATGCGAGCAAATTTTGATGCATTTATAGTAGAAATGGCAACCCTAAAAAGTCTACCCAAAGTAATAATTCTGTCTGAAATATGGATTAAGGAATCTGAAATTCAACTTTATCAAATCCCTAACTATAATCCTTATATTAAAACAAGTTAAACCAAAAGAGCAGGCGGAGTAGCTGTCTTTTTCCACTGCACTATCAGTAACATTAAAACTACACCGGTTAGCTTTACTTCAGCAGATGTATTAGACATACATTTTCTTGAGTTAGGCTATAGTTTCAACTTATTAGCTGTATATAAATTACAGGAATATAGTAATAATCTTTTTATAGATGAGTTGAGGACATACCTTTCAAGAGATTTTATAAAATCATGTAGAAATTTGTTAATAATTGGTGATATGAACCTAAATTTGATTCAAAATAATAATGTAATAGATGAGTATAAGTTTCTAATCGCTGAAAATGGATTACAGACACTAATTAACTCTCCAACCCGAATAACAAAGCATTCTGAAAGTTGCATTGATCATGTGCTTGCAAAAATAAGCAATGTAAATGAAGTATTAATTGACGCTGCAATAATAGAAGGTAACATAACAGATCACTGCATGACAGCTGTATGGTTGTGGAGAGGGGAGGGGGGTAACAGCTGATATAGTGGCGGTAAAGGTCGCGTCTTTTGCTTACCGCATTAACTACAAGACAGCTTACTGAGTGACACTGATTGGAGTGATGTATATTTACAAACAAATGCTTCACATGCTTTTGACGTTTCTTATAAAATAATTAATACCGTAGGTTTAGAATCTAAAGAGGAAATTAAGCACAACAAACAGAAAATAATTAAACTAAAGCCGTGGATTGACACTGATACTTGTAAACGAATTAAAATTAGGAATACATTATTAAAAAGAGTCAAAAATCAGCCCAACAATACAGTTTTGAATGAATATTTTAAAGGTTATAGAAATAAGCTTAACAGCGATATCCGAAACTTGAAAAATAATTATTACTCTCAACTATTTGAAAACAGTAAGAAAGATCAGAAACGAACGTGGAAAATTTTGAAAGAAGTGACTGGTCAGAAGGTTATTAATACTAATGTAGATGTTAAACTGGAAATTGATGGTGTAATCTTTAGTGATCCATGTGAAGTAGCGAATAAATTCAATGACTATTTTTTATCAGTGGCTGATGGATTAAGCAGGTGTGGTGATAATCAGGACATTCATTTGCTTGACATAAAAAATAAGTTTAGTGAAGTTTCTATAACACAATCCATTTTTATATATCCTATTATAGAGAATGAACTTGTAAGAACTATTGAGTTATTAAAAAACGGAAAATCCCCTGGTATTGATGGTATTAGTTCCACATTAATTAAGAAAACCTATAAACAGTTTCTGCCTGTTTTATTGTATATTATTAATTTTAGCTTTCAATCGGGCGTTTTTCCGGACAAATTAAAAGAAGGATTAGTGATTCCAATACATAAGAAAAATGAAAGAACAGATTGCAATAACTATAGACCTATATCCTTGTTATCATCTTTTTCAAAAATATATGAAAAATTAATAACATTTCTTGATAAAATCAGATTTTTCAGTAAAAATCCATTTGGATTTAGACAAGGTCTAAATACCGAGATTGCTTTGATAGAATTTATGGATAGGGTATCTAGAGGTATAAATGATGGAACACGGGTTAGTGGTCTATTTTTAGACATTAAGAAAGCGTTTGACACAGTAAATCATTCAATATTGCTCAAAAAACTTTTCAATTGTGGTATAAGGGGAGTGGTTTATGATTGGTTTCAAAGTTATTTATCCAAAATAAAGCAGTGTGTTCAAATCAATGGAAATATTAGTCAGTTTGGTGAGATTAAACATGTAGTTCCTCAAGGTTCAGTGTTAGGGGCTACATTGTTCTTAATTTACATAAACGACTTATGTAAAGGGGACTTCCATGGACAAGTAGTTTCCTTTGCTGATGATACAGCTCTGAGCTATGCTGGTGACAATTTAGACGAAGTTGCACTAAACATGAATTCTGATTTGGAAGCTTTGCGTTGGTGGTTTACCAATAATAATTTAGTCCTTAGTGTAAGTAAAACCAATTATATAAACTTTAGCCTCAGAGGGAAATTGGTGTTTTCTGATAACATTGTTTATAAATGCGCTAATTGTCTCTGCAATGGTGGACTATGTAGCGAATATTGTGCAGAGATAAAACAAGAAGACAGTATTAGATATTTAGGTGTGATATTGGATTCTGAATTAAATTGGAAAACACATATTTCATCGATTAAAACAAAGTTAATAAATATTCTTAGGATCTTTTACTTTTTAAGAAGGATGTGTAAAAATGGCCTAAGGAGGACACTTTATTTTTCTTTGGTTCACAGTCGAATAAGTTATGGTATAGGATGCTGGGGTGGAACTTACATAACCAATTTAAAACCACTCATAACAATGCAGAAGTATTTTGTAAGAATAGTAGCTAAAGGAAATAAATATGACTCCTCTTGGCCAATATTTAGATCATTAAAGGTATTACCAATAAGAAATATGTATGTTTATAAAGTTATGAAGGTTTTTTTTTTTAACAGAAGTAGGAATAGTCATGATTGTTATAATGCATATAAAGGAAAATTAAGAAATTCTGATAATGTAGCTGTACCTAGACCATCAAAAACCTTTTTCACTAAAACATATAACTTTTTAGCCGCTCTGATATTCAATAGATTGCCTAATGAAATAAAAATTTTAGATACTTCACACAAATTTATTAGAAAACTCAAAGATTGGCTAATCACAGTGCAAGATATAAATGAATTGCTATTTGAAATCCAAAGTTGAAAAATTACTTCTATAATTACTGTGATTTTTATAAATTATTCTATACTATTTGTATGTAACGGTGTGTGTGTGTGCATGTATTTTTGTGAATATGCAAGTGTAATGTGAATGTATGTGTGTATTGAGAATATGTATGTGTACATGTTCATAGTTGTATTAGTGAATATAAGGATACATATTGATGATATTCTATTGTGAGATTTGTGAAAGAATTCTTGTGCTTGAGTATAGGTCGGATTTTTTATTTATTAATGTTAATATTCTAGATATTTACGTTTAGTTTAGCGGTTAATTTTGTTAACTCAAGATACAACTTTTTTTACTAGGTCTCTCATATTATATTGTTCAATGAGGCCTACTTATTAAATTGTTTATATAATTCATAATAATGTCTTTTATAAGAATTCAAATTTCATATACTATTTTAATTCTTAGGGAGTTGGGTCAATGATACTGGAATATGGAGCCCTGTATTACTTGACGGCAATTTCTTATCCAAGAAGTACACGTTATTTCCTCCAATCAGGCTTTGCCTTGGAGGTTTCATTTTCCAAAAACAACCAACAAAAATAATGTTCATTGTATTTTCCTTTTAATTAACTGGTAAGTGTAAAATTAATTGGTCAGCCTGAGCAAATCATTTTTGTTTTGTATATGCTATGTTATGTTTTTTATATATGCTATGTAATGTTTACCTTATTTTGAATTAGCATGTCCCGTGATCAGACCTATAAGCCAAAAGGGCATTGATCTATTTAGTGAGAGAAGGTCCGACGCCACTCCGGAGGAAGGCGACTGTAGTATCATTCTGCTCATTCCCATGCCCGGTTGCAATCACCACCTTCTCTCATGTTCGCAGGGCGAACCCATTTCGAGACAGCCCCAAAGGACTCACACCTTGGAACACCGCAGAACGGTTTAGGGATCCCCCCATAACCAGGAACCCAACAAACAGTCATATTGTTGATTCTGGCAAGGGAAGAAACTACTTGATAGCAATCCCAGACAAGTTTGGATTTGAACACACAAGAGTCCGGTCCTATATCGCAGACGAAGATTCTCACGAGTAAATTCTATAATGGCTGCGACCTCCGCCTGAAGAACTGTAGGATACGGACTCATATGGACTACCAGCTCCCTGAATGGTCTCACTCTCACAATTCCAGCGCCTGTGCCGCTTACAAGTGTGTTAAACTATACTGCAATTGTTTATTAACACGGTAACAAAACCTTTGCCCTTTGTACTTTAAACGTATAATGTCTTGATAATTAATACTCCTCACATTTATAGCGTGACGTACAGTCTAAAACACATAAAAAGTACTTAAACTAGGAAGCATGACGTTGTGAATAGCTTGTTTAACAGACTTACCAACTCTGAGCCTGAACTTTCTTTGATACCTCCAAACCTGATACAGTACAGTTGAGCCCTTGTCATCAAATCTCTGTACGCCTTTTCCTTCCATTTCTTTATATCAGTCTAGTAGTTATAAATATTTGTATTTACTTATTCAGTATTGTCCTTTATGAGTGCAAAACAGATCCATGACCCCTAGGACCTGCCATAAAAATTGCGATTCGTGACTGTAGCAATTCTTGCAATGGTTAATGGCTTATTGTACTTGCTTGTTTTTTTAATTGTAGACATGGAGTAAAACGGTTTGTGTAATAATGCTGGTACTTACCGGTCTCTCAGGTCTTTTCTTCCAGCTAGTGTAATTATGCCTCCCCACAATGGCAAAAAGAAGAAACCATATTCTACATTGCAGAATATTCTAATTGGTTTGAGTTCGTCACTACTGCCATATATGAAAAGGTACATCTGATATGTTCATTCGTGTAAAATGCAAACATAGTAGGATATTCTATTTTACGTTGTATTCAGTGACTTAATTACCTGCCAAAAATATTGCTCATATGTATAGTAAATAAATATTCCTTAAATATGCATTTTAGAGTATTTTGGAAGTGGTATTCTAGAATAAAAGTACCCCTAAGGAGTGTAGATGACAACATTTGTCCACTATATATTTTGTGATCAAGTATCAATCATCCAAACATCCTAAATTCTGTTTAATTTGTAATTTTAATAGGATGAAATAGATTTGCAGTTTCTCTTATTTGATAGGCTAATGGATGTTCAGCAAATCACTGTTCCAAGATCAAGAGGATTGGAGTATTCAAGAACGTTTCAGAATCAATTGAAAAGAATCTGAATTTTACAATTATATGTTATCAAAATATGTCAATACATTTTTAGAGTACCTCTAAATTAATATATGTTATTTCTGGCTATGCAAATGAATTATTTTCTGTTATAAATTTGCCGTAAATGTAAATACTATGCGATTTTAATTTTAATTAGTAGTAAATTTGAATAGTGGCTGGCAAACGAGGCCCAAGTCGGATTAATATATTTCATACTCGAGCATATTTGCTTTCACCACAAGTAGTTCATCCATATTAATCGCCTAGTACTTGAAGTTTAATAAACGACTTTTAATTAAAATTCGCATTAGTTAGTTTATAGCAAACGTGAAGCGGTACAGAATTCATGGTAATTCGTGTCTGTATTTCTATAAGGTGAATTTTTATGAGAGTTGCTTATCTGTCCGAAACTTTAAAATAAACATAAAACCATAATTTTGCATGATAACAACGCATTTGGGCAAACAAAAAACGATACAGGGTGAGTTAAAAATCTTAAAAGGAATTATACCACAAAGAATGTTACGGGATCTCTAATAACGAAGTGCGACAAGTCGTATTTTGTATAGAGATAAATCTTTCAAATAAATGTTTTACTAATTCAATTGCGTGACGTATTTTTGTTCATTTGGAGTATAAAAAAAATAAATATTTCTATAAATTTGTTCGGAAAACTTATCGAGGCGTATTATTTTGGAAGCAGCAATTAAAGTTGAAATTCCATTCATAAAGATTGTTCCGCAGTTTATTTAAATGTGCAGGTATAAATTACAGAAAAGTTAGTAATGTATGAACTTTGATTATTGTTCTATTACTACAACAATATTATCCACCAAATTTGAATAGTGTTAGTTGGTATGCTGTCTAAAAAAAATTGTTGTAGTGTAGTTTTGCATATAATTAAATAATTAATAGCTTGGCTACTATGTTAATATGATACATTATGACTGTAGTCAGTGTCTTTCATATGGAAATAAAGCTTCGTGCAAAATTTCAAACCTAAGTTAAGTCCATTTTTTGAGATTTCGTAAACGCAGACAGAAATGACAAATTTCCAGCACCACGAATAGTTAGCTTCGCTAACGCTCAGGTAATACGAACTCAAGGTTACTTTGTATGCCGCAGAATAACAAAGGCTTGTTTATTAAACGCTACATGGGATTTTCTAATATGATACAAACTCTCTTGTTGTCATTACACTATGTAACTGAGTTTTCAAACGTGTATTAAAACCAGAGAGAAATATATGATAGGTAATGTAAGTAGATAAGGCTAAACGTTCTTACATTTATGAAATTTACTGAAATATTATTACTGAAAGTAAATGGTTTGTGCTCCCGTATGAACAAATCACAGTCTTTTGTATTATATGTTTAATACGAGTCTTAATAGATTGGTAAAATCTTTTTATTCGTTAATTAGTATAATATGATAAATTTAAAACAAGTTTAAAAAACAAATATAGTAAGTTGAGAAAAGTTCTTTGTTATCAATTTATAATACATATCTTAGAATTAAAAAAAAAACCTTTTCCATTTACATGCTTTATGTTTCAACAAATTACAAATATATTTACCAAATTATTCAAATATATTTTAAATTTAAATAGAAGAGATCCCTTAGTCAAAAAATAAATTTTTCATTAAGCAACGAACAGAAAAACTCGGTCAGCTGTGTAAAAGTTTTGGGTAACCAGGAAAGAACAGTAAAGAATAATTATCAGACTAATTCCTTTTTACAATTCACGATTTTCTTTAATTATAATATTTTTATATAATACTGCTAACTTATATTAGTAATACTGATAACTGGTAATGATATTAATGGCTTTGAGGCATGTTGCAATCAAACATGGAAAGTGTAGAAAATTATGGAAGGCTGAGTACATTTATCAAGATATAATGTATTTCATGTATCTAGAAAATTCAAGAAACAGCTTGTTTACACTCTCTGTTTGGCACTCTCTGGAGGCGCTTTGTAGATGTGACGTGAAGAAACACATAAAGCAGCAAATATAAAGTAGGTTTACAAAGAGCTGTGTCGTTATGTATGTTTCCGTAGTTTGTTTCAAACGTCAACGTCAATATATTCTAGATATATAATAATTTCAAAATACCAAATACTAGTTTCATTTGAAATTTCAACGCTTATTACAACGTTTATCAAAATGTTTATTCTTTTATCAATTATGTGCAAAAATATAAAGGGTTTCATAGCTTATGTATTAGATACGCAAAAGATTATACTTAAAATTATACAAATAAGAAAATAAGCTAAAGAGTTAATAATTAGGACCATTGAAATTTACTTTATTCTTAGTATGTTTTGTTCCATAGTTGGTTTTGTTTTATTTCCTGATCAAGAAAATATATATCACAGATCAGAGATGCCTAATCCTCTATCAAAAGAGAGCTTGTATGGGTTTTATATTAGTCTGTAAATTTATAACAACAGTTTTTTAATATTTAAGAACATTTAGAGTTCGAATTAGTACATTCGTTCAAAAGAACAGTCCAGCGAAATTTAAATTATCATAGTTCTTGTCGAATGCTTCAAAGGCACTTTTTGGAGTTACATTATGTCGCTTTTATGTTTTAGGACATTTTATTATGTAGATTATTAGTATATAATTAATCGCTGAAATACAAAACTGGATGGAAACTTATGGTTATTGTTTAGACGGCTATAAATGCAGTATAATCAATTTTAACATAACAAACAATGTTTGCACATAAAATTTGATTGCATTTGGCAAGCGCATTCAATTAATATTACACAACTTTCGAGACCTGGACGGCATTTTCGCTACTTTAAAGGACCGATGGGGCGTAATGCGGGGGAATTTTCGAAATAAAAATAGGCTTATATTCATCCCAGGAACTGTAAGAATAGGTATGTAAAATTTTAGTAAAATAGTTTAAGTAGTTTATGCGTGAAAACAAAACAAAGGAATTTACGCTTTTATAATATTATTAAGATAATATTTAAACATAAATTGTTTTCGATTTTAATTTACACTGAAAACCTTAAGTTTAATCAAAATTATGTTAGTAAAACAGTTCAAAAACAACATTCAAAACATTAAGCATAATATTACCATTCAATGAAATCATCTATAAGCTAAGAATAAATAAACAAAACTTCAAAGGGTTATGAATTATACTAAAAATAGGCGACTTTTCTGCAAAGCCTAACATGCCGGAAAAAATATCAATTAATACTTATTATTCAGTATTCTTCCAATTGGACCAGCTCTAATGCTTCCGTGTGTAACGATGAATCTGAATGAATAATCCCCTGTAGATTTCTACGAAAAACTATGTAGTGTGCTTGTACAACACAAGGTGGCTCCTGCCTCTGGAAGTATAAGTTTTGAGACCAATGCAGGCATCCTTCCTCGTTATCGGCTCCAGACATATTTCTACAAGCTGGTGTTATTCTTTTCAAATACACGGATCGTCAATTCATAGATGACATGGGTCTGGAGCTGGCAATTCAATTGAGATGTAATTCAAAATAATATGCGGCTACTTTGAAACCTAGAAGTAATTTCCCATTGCCAATTGCCAAAAGTGTTGTGGGTGAAACGCATCAAAATTTAAAAGTTCGAATGTCAAATTCAAGAATCAAACAGAGAAATGATAAAGCTGAAGTCAGTAGGCGATATTTGTGGGTATCAGTCAATATCTTTGGCTTTCTACACCAATGCGCGATCGACTATTTACCCACACCGCAAACCTGCCACGTGTCTGGCCGTCATAGCATGAGATCTGTGTTTAAAAAAAACGGACCTTTTAGTAAAGAAAAAATATAAATAAGTTTCAAATAGTTTTGAAATCATCTGTACAAGCCTGCCGGCCCTTTTTGTCATTTACCAATTTTCATTGTCTTTCTCAAATCAGTATTTATTTATCTTGGAAACTTTTGGGGAAAGTACACGAATTAAATTTTTAGACAATATTTTTTTTAAGGAGAGGCCGATCCCCTTTTATGCCTTACTGTGTCCGTCTTCATGGTCGATACAGTAAAAGGTCGATGGTACTGATAAAAATTGCAACGGCCACAGACAGGATTTGAACCTGCGCTATCTCTCACTCAGACCCAAAGTCCAACGTCTTTGACCGCTCGGCCATCGGCACTCCAAAAATTGAAATATTATTTAAAATATCAGATATATCATACCCAAGGAACTTTAGCAGTAATTGCTGTGACTTTTAAGAAATAATTCAAGTGTTTCTTTGTCTTAAAGAAAATTTAAAAAGATTAAGATCTTTTTAATTTTGAATCAGAATTACCGAAAAGTTATTAAATCCAAATACCCCACGTACTCAAATTAAAGCCGAATACTATTTCCCTAATGTACTCCCATACCAATTATAATAATATAACATTTTTGTACTTATGTGCGATTTAGGATTTTTGTTTATATTGTTATTTTGTGTTTATTATTTATTTTGATTTACTAGCATCAAGACTTTAAATGAAATTGACTATAATAATAGGATGGTTGCCAATCAGTACACAACCACACTAATCTAATCCCATGGCATTGTTCATGTATTTGCAGTCCGTGGGGTTGATTAAATCCCATTAGCGTAATCAACAAGGATTCACCAGCAACTCTGGTTGTTACAACTCGCTACTTGATATTCTCAACGAGATGTTATTGCTGTACCTTAAATATTACTGTAATTTGTCAGTGTACACTGCAGAGTTCAACATTAACCTATCCTAACGAGGTCAGACTTTTACTTGTCTCACATAAAACTATTACATTTAGGTAAATCTTGTTGCGTTATTTAAAGTTTCATTTACTTTACTTAACTTACTATTGTTACTATATTTAAAAAAAATTCTTTCCTTGATTTATTTTACTTTCAAATTTGTATCGATATTGATATTCATTACTATTCCATATACAAATTCATTAGAATCATTGCATTAGCATTCGTTTGTGTATAGTTTTTTATTAAGTGCATGTTTATAGAGTTAGTGAAGTTGACAAACAACATAACATGGTGGTTGTGAATCCTGACTTAGGCGTGCCACAACACTTTGGTAAGATTTGTTTATTTTAACCTAGTTTGTAATTATGTATTAGGTAAGTTCTTTACCTGAAGAAGAGATCAGATTTCAGATTTCGAAACGTAGTGTTACTGATATCTTGTTTCACTGAATGATGGCAAATGTCCGGAAAACATCCTGTTTCCTTCACATCTTACTGGTACTTAAATAGGACACCTAGCAAACTATATTAACTAGCTAGGGATAAGTTCTCCACCTGCGGTCTTGGAACGTCAAGCCATGACCGCTGTCGTCGTCACGCTGCCGTCTCACCCAGTTTGATCAGTTCAGGAGTTGGGAGATACTGGCGTCTTCGCAGCATTTCGGGAAAAGGAGGTTATCGCCGCTGACCGATTTTTCCGTAACAGAAGAGAGCCCGGGCCTGATAGCATACCCTCTGAGGTCCTTATGCTCATCACGGAGGTAAATCCAAGGATTCTCCAGGACCTTTTCAATGCGTGTTTCTCAGATGGTGTCTTTTTCTCTGCATGGAAGGTTGCCCGCCTAGTCTTGATCTCCAAGGCTAATGCTGCACTGGTAACTCCTTCATTTCGCCCCTTGTGTATACTCGACACGGCAGAAAAGGTGATAGAGAAGTTCATTCGTGTCGAACTGGTCGGAGAGATTGCCTCTGCGGGTGACTTGTCACCACAGTAGCACGGTTTCTGATCCGGCCACTTTACCATCGACGCCATCTAGGAGGTAGTGCAGGCAGTGCGGAGGGTGGGAGGACCACAGACATTGGGCCACAGCTCGTCACACTTAATGTGAAAAACTCTTTTAATTATGCCAGGAGAAGCGAAATGCTGGGGCGCTAAAGTCCACGTTCCACGTTCCTATTAATCTCCTGAGAATTATCGAATCGTACTTGACGGATCGTATCCTGCTGTATGATACTACCGACGGTCAGCAAACACCACTTGTTGATGTTGTCAGTTTAATCTGTTCAGTCTGTACGGAACTGAGGTCTCGGCCCACATCTTGGAGAAACATGTTTACCAAATCCGGCTCTCACGAGTCCAGCGCCGAGGAGCCCTACGAGATGCATGGGCTTACCGTATGGTTTCCGAATCAACAGTGATGGGTAATCGCTGATGTCTTTCCCATCTACCATCTTGTGATGGAGAGACATGCGATCTACCACCACTTGGATTGGAAAGCCGAGTCAAGGGGACGTTGGTTCTTCAGACTCATCCCGAACATTCGGCTATGGATGGAACGGCAGTACGGTAAGTTTGATTATTTCTCTCCTGACATTTCGCAGCACAAGTTTTTCGAATCAGCAAGTCTCTGCTGAGATCGGTTTCGCAGTCGCACAAGAGATCATCGTTGGAGCTATGCTCCAGGGAGAGGACACATGGAACTGTGTGAAGCACTATGTCCAGTCTGTACTTCGAGCGAAAAAGGCCGATTTCTGTCGGCCCTAACTTTCTGATTCCAATGATAAGGAAAGCCCTAGTGGCGTAAATTCACAGGCTTCGCCTAAAGTAATGGGCTAAACAGTTCCAGGTTAGTTTCCTCGGTGATGAGGGGACTTTAGCCGGTAGTCCGTGAGACAATGAGTCTGCGGAATTCCAGCACTATTAGGGGACAACGAGCCTTTCAGTGTGTGCTAAAGGCATTTTAACCTCTTTTCAACCCACCCAAAAATGTTGTATTAAACTATCTTTAGTCTTTATCGTAGCTATTACTCTACAGACAAATGTGAGTTACAATAGTGTATGATAATACTTTAACCTATCAAATATATGTGTTTATTAATTCATTTATTAATTTCGGTAGACAATATACAGTACATACTATTGTTGTCAATCTTATTTTGTATATCTTTAACTGCATATGGATACCAATGGATTATTTAAGTACACAATAAATAGTATTTAACCATAATTTTACATCTAGGTTTTTGCAAGACATATCGTCGAATTTTGTATCATCTTAGATTATATAAAACCCGAAAATATTCAAAGGCATTATACAATAAAATATGTTTTACAAGTGTTTGGTATCAAAATTATTGACATACAAATCCGTATTGTAGGTATAGCTCTTAAATGGAAATTAAACTTGTAGGATTTTGGAAAAAAGGCTCCTTTTATTAATTGGTCAAATATTTTGTGTTTTGAACACACACGTTGTTACCTTACGAAATGAACTAAAAATACGATTAATTTCACTTAAATATTAATGTGAGCCACATTTGAATAATAACATAAAAGATAACAAAAATATTAATCATTAAATGAGCTAAAAAATAGGAAACATTTTAAAAATAAAATCTGAAATATATACGATAGTTTCATACATGGCTATGAAACTAGGTGATTTATACCAAATCTATGATCTATTACAACTTTTGTCCTCTTTTAAGGAAGTCGTTAGAATAAAACGTCTTTTAGAAAGGACATATATCTTGATACTTACGTTGTCTACATGAGGTTAAGTCGATGTATTGTAAGATTTTTTCAATTTGGTACTAAAATTTTTATATTCCTGGAGAAGAATTTAATTGCGGATTGCTATTAAATATTGCATATTATCCAATAATCTCAGGTAACAATGGTAATATTTAGATTTAATAATGAATTGTATTCCACAAAAGGGGTAGTACACCAGGGTACATGTAATAATATTTTTTTTAGGTGGACAATTATTGATAATTCTGAAACCAGAAACATTACCACATTACCAAATTTTGTGATAATTTTATGTTCATTGATTTACATTTTAAACTGAAGAGACGGTACAGTAGAATCAAATAACGGTACGTTCTTTTATTAAATACGCTTTACTTTGTCCGAGCTTGTAAATCTAACAAAATCGAGTAAAAGGTATAATATAACTCTTGTTCTGAGGTATTGCTTTCAGTCTTTACGAGAAAAACATTTACTTGATTGAAACTCGTTTCGTACTTACAATAAATGTAGATTTTATGACAGCAATATATTGTTGTAACGACACGTGAAATTTTTATCGTTTTTCATAAATAAAGATGTTTATTGTTTTATAAAAACGTTTCTGAATGGGGCATTAATTGCACAATTTCTATCCAACTGTTTTATTTTCTTTCTACTGAGTATGTAGCTAAAGAACAACGGTAAACGTCATTTTGGCCCTTACTTATGATCTTTCTGAAGTGAACTTCAAAGTTAATACATTTTGTCTTTGCTGAAATGCATTCAGCCATTTCTAGGTGAATTCACTACTGAACGCATTTAACGTATACGTCATATGTCATAAGAAATGTCCATAGTGTTAGTAGAATAGACTCTTTCCTTTGGATTACGTCACCATCAGAAACCAACAAAGCAGTACAATTAGATGATATATTTAGCTGTGTTTGCTGATAGCTTTGTTTACGCCTCAAAGAAGATCGTTAAACGATGCAGGTGATAATGACATTAGACACATCTTTATGTTATATCAAACAACATGAACCGGATAACATTTTCTCTGAAATATCCGACAGCAACATCTCTTCTTCTTCTTACCCCTCTTCTAATCCTTTACTGGTATATATTAAAATATATGGGATTTTTTTATTAGTAAGACAATAGTTACTTAGTTAAATTTAGAGCATCTAGTAATTATGTTACTATTCTGAACTAACAACTGGAACTATGTAAAAGATGCTGATAAATCCATTACACATTCCTATAGTTACTGAATATATAAATTATTTGCAGTTTCAGTCTTAAAATTATGTAAATAGCCAGTGTATCTTAATTAGACCCCAACAGAATGTTTTAATTTATACACATATATGTACATGATTTATATAGAATTTTTTTACTCCTAGAAATTTATCTCTGTATTCAAATATAATTCAGTAAAGTGAAAGAGCTGTACCGTAAATTAGTTAATTAAATTTCATACAATGTAAATTTCGCAACCAACCTAATCAGCCAGTATAATATAATATTATTTTACATCCAATGTTCCGGAACTAAATTATTGGGCGAAGTAACTATCTAATTGGCACGCGTATGAATTTTTTTCTTCTAACCCTTTGTAGCAGCCCAACTACGTAACCGATCGGACCTCGCGCGCTTTGTCCGTAAGTAAAATTTATCTTTTCGTATTATTAAATTAGCCCTTTGATGCCAAACGTATAAAATGAATGTAACGTAAAGTAAAGATGTGAATAGTAAAAGTAACTTACCCTTGAAAATCTTTTATTTGCTTGATGGAGATAGATAAAGGTTGTGGCGTCGTCCTTATGGCGACGAGCACGTTGTTATAAATAGTAATTTGTATCATTAAAATGGCTAATACCGTCGCGAATTTGTTTTAGGCGAGTTTACGTAGCTGATGTATCTCACGTGTTGTTTGAATAGATGGCTACCACTTCCCAACTCTACTCCTCTTCTAGAAATAACCGTTCTTAGACTACAGCTTCAATGTCTCGTGCCAAGACGCCGACACCCGGGTTGTGAGTCTACCTATTGCGAAGGGAAGTGAAATATTATTGTTTTGTAAAAAATAAAACGTCGTACGCATAATTCAATAGAACAATTGGATATTTTAGGCCCACCTAGAAGATATACTTTTTAGTTATTATATTCTAATTGGCAGCAACGTGGCATTACATAACTTTTCCTTTACCATCTAAAAGTGGTGCTTTTAAGTTTTCGTAATTAAACTGAACTTATAAGTAAACTTTATATTTCTAGTATTTATTACTACGACCTCAGAAGTCACCACCCCCCATGTGTTATCGTCATACGGTACAGAGCTATTCAATCGTCAAATTAATTTTTAACATTTTAAGATTTTATTATATATTATTATTAGACTAATTATTATAGATTATTATTAATACTATATTATTGTAGTGACGTACTTAAAAATACGTAACTTAAGGAAAGGCTGTAAAGACAAGTGCTTACAAGGTATACTTAATAATTTATAGGTGGTAAAATGTATTATTAGTAAATAAAGACTATTAATTTAATAAATAAAACATCACCTTATACTTATGTTTTATTTAAACCCACAATAAAATTGTTACTCAATTTAATTGGAAACTAAATAAACAGATCCAGGAAAAAAAAATTATGGTTGCCTGTAAAGTCGGTTTTACGGGCGAAGATTTTACGTGACAACGTCTTTTTTCTCGGTAGAATATTTATTGATATGAATATTATTAAATTGCACAATAGGAACAAGGAAATTGAATGAAAATAAGAATTGCACAAATTTTAACTATAGAAATATATTTTGTTTACTAAAACATTGTACATAATTTGAAATTAATTAAAATTTGTTATTGTAAATGGTAAAGTTGAATAAAACATTTACTAAAATTAGAATTTGAAATTCTTGCTAAACACAGTTAAATTCTAACTCCGCGCGTGGTGATTGGTCGGTTTAGTTCGTTTGTTTGGTCGCACTGTTTTATGACAGGTTAGAGGTTATAATTTGTTATTTTAAATGTTTGACTAGCAATACGCGCTGTTTCTTCTCAATCGACTGAATTACGATTGATTGCAGAGTGATTTAAACTAATAATTTACTTAACACTATCAACATTTGTCAATAGTATGACATAACCTATAAACTCAGTTTTTCTCAACTTTTGTGTCGATCTAACAATTAATCAACCAATCATAGTTTTACGATAATGAAATATCAGTGTACAATTATTTACCTTTATTGTTATAGTTGTTGTAAATGACGAATCTAAGCACTCCACATTTTCACGAATAAACATAGTTATCTGCTTTATCCCGTGCGGCGGACCCGGAGTTATCTGCTTTATCCCATGCGGATCCCGTGCGGCGGACCCACTGGACGGGCATCGTAACGTTACCGGGCGTTACACTTTTTCATGAGTGAGTGACTCCGAGCCGCAACCTAATTTAAGACGTTGTCACGTCAAAATTAGATAATTTTGTAGTTAACATCATATTGTCATTGTGCTCAAACTTTTTCCCTTGAAATAAAATACCTTCGTGTATTCTAACCGTGGGATAGAGTCCGGTTCCATGGATTCAATATATTCGAGTTCCCTTTTAAAGTAAGATAGTGTTCCATTTCAAGGAAATCAGTAATGGGTAGTGAATATATTCTTTAACAACGTATCGGTAGTTATATAAAATGCGATTTGACAAAGGACAAACTAAACTTATGTTCCTTGAGAAAGGAATAATATTTTATTCGGTAGAATGCTCAGTGGTAGTACTGCTTGGTTGGAGAATAAATTTCAGGGAAACGACCGTCAAACCTGCGACTGTCAGCTTATTTGTCAGCGCACTCTATCGGTCTTGTGGAAGCCTAAAGCACCTGACTGTTCGTTTGTACTCAAACCACTGGACAGTAAAAACGATGATCATATTATACATATATTTCCTTAGTTCATTCTATAAACGTACTTCAAAAATAGAAATAGAAATCATGAAGCAAAATAAACTGCATTGTGAGATTTTGTATTGAATTCAAAATTCAACCACTGTATAAGGGGTAGATATTTGCTTCAAATATGTTCAAACAGGTAATATTAGTTTTATCTTAATCAGTAATGATTAATTGTCTGAGCGATAGCGAAGTACGTTAAAGAATATGGACAAATTTACGCTCGCCTGTTTATCCGTTTCTCTGCACGATAACTCGAGAACGAACTGGCCTATAGTCTTCATTTCTATATAAACAATAGTGAGTTTGATTATAGTGCATGTCACATCACGGGATTTGACTGAGAGTTAGTGAGCATATTTATATTAATACTAGCGGGCCCGGCGCGCTTTGCTGCGCATTTCAATATTTTTTTGCAAAAGTTGCCCGCGGCTTCGCACACAATTTCCCGGTGAAAACAGTACACTATATTCACTTATTCTTTTTCTATCACATTCTAAACATTGCTGAGATAATTGATAGTCGTTCCATCGTGAGCCTCTTGGGCGTATTATGAAGGTATGTACCATATTCCTGCATCTATCTAGCTGTTACCCACGGCTTCGCACGCAAATCTTAAGAACCGAAATCCTTATATTACTTAGTAAATTTTTTTTTTTACTATAATAAATTTTAGATTAAATTAGTTATATCTCCGATGCCACGATTGAGCTTGCTTTGTTGTCTCGATCGAGAGAATATGTACACACGGAGTTTTGAGAACCATACTTCTGTCAAAAAAAACAACTAAGGTTGATTTTATAACATTCTTTATATTTGTAGCCAACGTAAGATAGTAATTATGATATCTGCATTACTCTTCTGATCAAGCATGAGCATGGTTTATATTAAATAAATATTGCAGTTAAAGGTGAATTTTTTACGTCAAATTTGAATTGTATTATCTGGATAGTAAAGTCTATGTTTAACAGTGATTGCAAAAACAGTTTAAACAAAATTTGTCGTTTCTCTTAAGCTTACTCTATGCTTTAAAACTATAAGTGTAATATATGTTTACAAAGAACAGCTGATTAAAAATTTGAAAAGACGTTAACATATGTTTGCTGCAATGCATTTCTTATGGGTATTTCTGTAACCAGTGGGGCGGAATCCTGAATCGGGAAAGGGATGGGCATAGCTTATAAACCTTCTCCGTGGAAAAATACATATACGTACAAATTTTCATCATGATCGGTCCAATAGTTCACGATTCCATAAAGGACAAACATACAAACATTCATTTTTATATATATGATTATGGGTTACTATGATGACAAACCTAATCTATAATGGTTAGAATTGTGGTTAGATTATAGAAATATATTTTTCAATTACAACAAAAAGGCATGGAATAAATTTGTTTAACATACTTTATTCAACCATATGATATTTAAACAAGTGCAATAGTTTAAACATGTAATCTGACTCGATAAGATATCCCGAGAAACATTTTATTTATAGACTAAAAATTTGCATGAAACTTCATAGACAAGAAGATGCATGAATTTCCATCATGGGATTGCTTGTGCGTTATTGTAGTCTAACACGCAGAAGGCTGACAGATTTTCTTTTCTGCCTGAAGGAGGGCTGTAAAACTGCACTTTTTATGTGATTATAAGTTTGACCGTAGGACGTCTTGAGAATGTAATTAGCTATATTAAGAACAACAATAACCACATTATTGATATAAAAGTATTTAGTTGTGTCACCAATGTCAATATTGTAGTTTCTACTAATGAAACTGAGATTAACCCTAGAGATATTCAGATAGTTCTATACTACAAATGTTTATAAGAAACAATTTATTAAAAGTCTTAAGATGGACACGGTTTGCATGTACTCAAATTCTTCTCTCATCTATAGCATAATAAAAAGCAACATTAAAATAGTAGTTAAACTAGTAGATTAACTATTAAAAAACTACAGGTGAAGGTAGCAAGTTAAAAGAGATATACATTGTTTTAATGGGTTCAATAACTAACATATACACGCCAACACGGCAAGCGCAGCCATTTCGAATATTGCACTTAAATGAGCTTTAACAGGGTTTTAAACTTTTACTCAATACATAATTCTAACACTGCAGCGTTTTAGATTTAAGTAAAGTTTTCTACAGATTATTTTACAGTATTTATTTCTTAAATAAGTATTTCAAATGCAGTGATTTAACTTTATACAAGTATAGCGCCTATGTACGCAAGGAACTTTAACTATATTTAACTTTCTATCTTGATAACATCGTGTCAACTTGTTAGCCAAAACTTTTATGTTTAGTTAGACTTACAAGATTGTATAAGAACAGACCGGATAATGTTCACGTAGACATTCACCCTCATTAACAGTTCTGTACTGGTGTTATTTTAAATGTTGGTAGTAATAATGATGGTGGCATTATGATCCTTTTTGCTGAAGTACAGGAGGAGATTAAAAGGAGGGTTTATGTCAATGAGAAGTTTGTTAGATTTCTTTTGGATTAATTGAACCGATCGTTTGAAAAATACAGGCAGTAGACTTGGTTTGCCGCGTGGAAGAAATTAAAACGTTTTTAATTTAGAACGACTAAATCTGACTAATGTAATATCCGAAGATATTTAATGTGTTGTTCTAAAGTACGGTTACTTGATTTTAATTATATAGACGCTTCTTGAAAGTGATACAACTCGTGTTATTTCTTAGAAAATCATATCCATACATGAGAATATATAATGAGCTTTTTTTAGAAAAAATGCGAATTTGAAGCGTGTACTGTAACGCCCCATCTCCCAAATTTATAGGTCCCGACTTGTTCAGTGGAGAAGGGTGTGGGTTAAGTTCACTGAGATCTACTCCTACTTTAATGTCACTAGCTAAGCTCTGGTGGAATGCAAGGGTATTTAATAATATTTTGTAAGGGCGCCACCCCATTTGTGGTTGATGTAGATGAATCTGTAGGACCGATGACCCCAAAAGTATTTTTCACGTAACGATGACGCTACAAGCGTGCGTGCTGAGTTTTATTTAAAAAAGAATACGTCAGATTTGTTTAATTTTCAATTATTATATTTGTTTATCAATCAATTCAAATTGCTGTACCGATTGTATTGAATTCTACGTGAACATTATTATGATTAACGTTATTCCGGTTAAAATATAGGTCTATTCCTCTATCAAAAATCCCTCCGGGCTAATCCCCACTGGTCTTGATAACTCTATTTTTTGTATAATAAGCAAGTAAATGTGTTTTGGTAATCAACTATCCTTTGTGAATATCATACTGCACCAACACTACTATGTTTAATTAATTTTAGTAATATTTTAAATTTATTTAAGATTATTGTTTGAAAGCGTAGAGTAAGCTTGAAAGTAACACATTCATATTTTATTATTCCCTGTAATTAATGTTAAGCACACAGTTTATTAAAAGGATATTAAAATGTGACATTTTAGTATAAATATATCTTTAACTCTAAATTTTAGCAAATATTAAGTATGTCTGATCATCAGTGTAATGCAGGTAAAAAAGACAAAGTTACATTAACTTGTGCTACAAATTGTGAGACATTAAAACACACATCTTACTTCTCCGTACAGATTTAGGGTTATCATAATTGCATAGGTATACAGTATATTAACCTGATCTGAGTAACAATGAAAACTGAACTATGGCAACAGAAATACCTTAGACTGAAAGAAAATTACAGAATAATACTGATAGGGTCAATAACGCAAACTTAACCATGGCGTCGAAAATATAATTAATTTAAACCAGAAGTATTCTTACACCGAAATCCCTAACTAAAAAAAAAACGCATCCCTAACGTAAAATGTACAACACTGTAATAATATGTACCTAAAATATGCATATTTCCGCTTGCAAATTACATAGACCTTTACCATTTATTACATAATTAGTGAGTTAAGTTAAAAGCTAAGGACTTCTCTCCACTGGATAAAACAGTTACATTTTTTACTAAAAGTGTTTGAGCTATTCAATATTATTCAGAGAATATTGAAGGAAATATAAGTTATTTCACAGGTACTGTTAAAAATGGTTTCACTCTCCTATTTCAGAATCCAAAACACTGATCTTTAAGTTTAAAACTTATCCCAGGATTTTTTGGAATGTGTTTTAAAAAGAATACGCTAAATGTGTCAGACTTACAAAATGAAATTTTGTGCGAAGCCACGAGTTATAATATAAATACTCAGAAAAATCAACCATCGAACTCAATCATTTGCTTTCACTCACTTTATGATATTACAAAAATTGTAATTTTGTTTAGCGTCCCAGTGCGCATTATTCAATTGCGCGACAACAAAGCTGAGCTTCAGTTACAGCTTGTTTGCCAGCCATTGTTTGTTAACCCAATAATAACGACAAACAAAGCCAGTTACGTGTGTTCTGATTTTATGGGAAAGTAATTTAATAGTGCACAGATTCACCAGCTAAGACACAAGTGTTTGTACGAGTAGTTTAATGAAGAACATTGAACTGTTCGTGTAATTACTTAGTGACTACTTCACCGAGAATTGTGCTGATGCTTTATACTCACTTACTCCCCCATCCTTCGTTACACAAAGAATGAAAGGCGGTTTGTATATTTTTAAAGTCTAAGATCTAAGATATGGAGATCAATATTACAGGAATATCTGCACCTATGCTCCTAACATCCAGTTGAAAACATACAGTTTTTTTTAAAAATATTGCTATTGCATTTAAAATGACAATTTCTATTTCTATAACTGGTAAGATTGTAATTTGAGATGAATTCCATCACCTTGTGAATTAACAGTACATACATAGACATTGGTTTTTTTATGAATCCACAACATGCGTGATGTACGTAACAGTCCTCAATACATAGTCAATATAGTTACTATTTTTTAAATAGACAACTGCTACTCTTGTATATCTAATCCTTAAATCTTAACAGGTATACTGGAATATATGTTTAGATTTCAGTAACTAAACTAACCGTAACTAAACAGGAACTAGTGAAGGAAACAGGATTTTCCCGGACATTTGCTATCGTTCAGCGAAACAAGAAATCAGTAACACTACGTTTCGAGATCTGCAATCTGATCTCTTCTTCAGGTAATAACTAACCTAATACATAATTACAAACTAGGTTAAAATAAATAATCATACCAAAGCGTTGTGGCACGCCTAAGTCAGGAATCGCAACCACCATGTTGTTTGTCAACTTCACTAACTCTAAAAACATGCACTTCACTAATCATTAAAACTGAACTACAGAATACAGGTCACAATACGTCTACATTCGTACACTAACCACCTACGACTGACCAGAGGGCACTAGCCAATGGCAATCGTCTCGGCAGAAAAAAACAAGATGGCGGAAATAAAAATGAAGGGGAACAGGAATGGACCCTTTTTGTTATTATTGGTTCTAGTGCGCATGTCACCGCCTTGCCTTGTTAGGTACATGTGACATTCACCTACTTATGGACAATCCTTCCAGTTATTGAGGGTCTCCACATTATTGCCCTGATGATAAAAATTAGGGCAAAGTAAAGTTATTTAGAGAACGGAAAGCCCCTCACCGCGCATGTAACGGGGCAGCTTTTAAGATTTGGACAGCTGTTTTATTCAGCTTTTGGTACTAAGAACAAGAATACTATTAAACTTATTATATTTTTCTTAGATATTAAAAGGTACGTAACAGCTATTAAGGATTAGCGATGGGAAAGGGAATTTATATTGTTATTATTGGTAGTTAAATTGCTTAAAACAATTTTTATTGCATATTTATTTTTACATGTTCTCGTTTAATTACAAATAGTGCAGAGCCTAATGGTTACAATGAAGTAATTACTTTAAACACATATTGGTCACAACACAGGCTTGAACGTTAGGGTTTTGTTACACAAGGCTTTGATTGCTGAACAAGCAGTCCCTTACGTGTAATTAATTGTAATCGTTAATTTACCGAGTTATTTGAATCTGTAGTTACTATGTCTTTGTCTGCGTGACTGCATCCCCCCCCCCCCAAACTTTAGGTCTACAACTCATGCATCATCCGGTGGTGTGTTAATTGTAAACTTAAAAATGTTCAAGGAAAATACGTTTTTTATATGTGTATTAACGTTATATTGTACGTATTCCTTGCAACGCACCTGTTTTCATTGTGAAACAAGAGATGTGTCCATTTTTCACAGGATACTTTCCTCCTTTTTACGTATAAATAAGGAGATTATGTACATAATTAAGATGCTTTATGTAATTCCATAACTTTAATTTCCTATAATTAATTATGAAATTTGATGTATTATGCTTACAATACTTTATTATTACAATGATTTTAGTTACTTATCACCAGTAACAAATGAACATGTTTTTACAGTTGAGGGAATTATGCATTTTTTAACTAAACGAAAGAATCTAAGAAATAAAGCCAAATAGAATTTACCTCAAACACATTTATTGTAGTTGTATCACTCATGTGTAACTACTAAGACAGATAATGGTAGTCCTCTAACTACTAAGACAGATATGGTAGTCTCTAACTACTAAGACAGATATGGTAGTCCCTCTAACTACTAAGACAGATATGGTAGTCTCTAACTACTAAGACAGATATGGTAGTCTCTAACTACTAAGACAGATATGTAGTAGTCTCTACACTACTAAGAACAGATATGGTAGTATCTAACTACTAAGACAGATATGGAAGTCTCCCCCTAACTACTAAGACAGATATGGTAGTCTCTAACAACTAAGACAGATATGGTAGTCTCTAACTACTAAGACAGATATGGTAGTCTCTAACTACTAAGACAGATATGGTGTCCTCTAACTACTACCACGAGCCACTCACACTATCTGACAGAACTAACACAGTAAATAAAAAAAAAAAAACAACAACCATGGGGGAAAACATACCGCTAATATCAGCTGTGACTTACACAGGTCTCCAGAGCCGAAAATCCACAAATTTTTAGACAAATTCCAAGTTGGCAAGCAACTTGAAACAGATGGGACAGAATAACAATAGAACTTTGTAGGTAATATTACACAAAGTAATGGTCACAAATATATCCTAGTTGCAAACCGATGCGATGCCTGCACTAGAATGGCATTTGCAACCCCGTGTAGAAATGCAGATGCGAACACGGTAGCGCAAAAATTATTAAATCTATTCTGCACATCATTTGGATTTCCTAGAATTATTATTAATCATGACAGAGGAACACACTTTATGAATTCTGTAAATTTCACAGTTACTAAATGCACTCGGTGATTGAACAAAGGCAGGCGCTGCTTATATGTCACAAGTACAAGGTGCGGTTGAAAAATTACAACCACACGCTAATAAAGGCAATATCTCATTACGTTGTGGAAAAAACCCCAAACTTGGTCAAAATATGTACAAATAGTTTACATTTTGCCTACAACACGTCTGTAAACATTTCAACAAGGACTACACACCGCACTACCTCATGGTTTTGGTTACGAAGCTAACTTTACCATCTGATTGTATATATTTAACAGGTTAATCCCCGAAAAAAATGGAGTTGGAAAGATATAGAAATTTTTAGAGCAAATACGCAAAGATATGCCGAAAATCATGAAAAAGCCCAGGAAGCGCAAAAGAAATACTTTGACCGTGGCAAAACTCATTTGGATTTAAAACCCCGGCGATGAAGTCTTGTCCATTTCCCTAAAAAAGACCACACAAAAAAAATATAGTAAATTTTTAAACACCATTTAGAGGTCCTTTCGTTGTCAGAAAAAAATAAAACGAAGTGACATATGCAGTAGAAATGTACCACATGGAAGGTTAACAGAACAACCAATACATGTTTCTTAGAATGAAAATTATTCCAATAAAAGAATATAAAAACAAATATGAAGGGACTTGAGCAATAATAAAATATTCAAGAATAAAATATACAATATTTGTCATGAACATCACTGTGCACGCACTGCCCCTTGTAGTAAAATTTGAAGAGAGTGAAAAGTATCTTCGCATACTTTCATAATATATGAGGTTAAACAGCTACCACATAGTTCACAGCGAAAGAATCGCTTTAAAGCATAGGTATTATACTCCCAGGAGTAAGAGACCGGTTAACTTGATTACTGTTTTGAATGATTAGTTATGACGTTATATAACCTTGAGAGTCACTGAAGTAAGTCTAACAGAAATAAAAATGTATATTAAAATCTCGATGTTGTGTCGGAAAACGATAGAGAATAAGATATAAAAGATTTAGAAAATTAAAACACCTGACTTGTGTATTTTAATGTAATTTTATTTAGTGTAATTTAGTGATAAAGTGATAGGTTACACGTACCAAAGATATTGGTATAGATATCCCAAATACTCAGGACACTAACACACATCACACACGACACGACACGAGCAGAGCCTGGTAAACCCACGGTAACCGTACTTTAAGAACTGGCTATTTAACTTGACCATGACTCTGGTATTATGTCTCCCAGGCAGATGTTTTCTGCTAACTCAACTAACTTCCCACTCTATTCTACAACCGACTGTGTTGTGACTATGACTAGGGGGGCATTGCCCATTGTACCAGCGGTACTGGTCGCCAAGGGCCCTGGTGGTTCAGACAGCTTAGTATGCAAGTAATGTTTCCCCTCATACTCGTTTACTACAATCAACATAGCGTACGCTAACTTACACAACGACATTAATTATACGTACCGTGACTATACGTGTATATAAAGCCTAGTAATAAAGAAAAAATAAATAAGAAAACCTGCACTACTATAACATATTTAATTAAGTATAGTAGAAAACATGTTAACATAAAAACCCTACAAGAACTTCAAATGTCCTGAGATGCATCTCAAAAGAAAGAGACATTGAAGTTCTATATTTAATAATCCTATTTAAGAAACAAATACTTCAATATATGACCTTATAAGTGCACTGTTTACATATATCATATTATAGCATGTCAGTTTTCTCATCAGTATTCTCCATCGCTATCCACCATAAACCAAGTGACACGTGTTTGTGGAACTATATTATATGCTGTATGGTCAATCAATTGTCTATTAACACACAAGTAAATCTTCTAAAATGAGGCACTACACTGTATTTCAATTCAACTATGTAATAAAAAATATTTACATGTTTTCTTTAATAATATTTTACTGTAAACGTGTGCATAATCTTTTGTAAAAGGTTAAAGGTCATGGCGGTACTATTATCTAGTACAACCCGTGTATTTAAATAATTATTTGTAATTAAACTTGTTTGAATTTAAAAATTAGTATATAATAAAATTATGCCCAATACATAACACTTAATCATTGCCAAACATAATAAATAACAGTCGATCATTGAGTGTCATTATAAGGGAATATTTCAAAAAGTGGATTTTTATTTCCGATCACAACAAAGATAAAAACATTGGGTAGCTCAAATGTTATGTAAACGGAAAGAATTTTCTTATTGAGTTACTAACTTGTAATAGGGCATGTTTAAAAAATATTGAATAAAATTTTTATCTATTTTATATATGAAAGAAAATGTATTTTAAATTTAACCTCTCTGCGTCAATAGTCCTGTAAGACAAACTTTCAGAGCCCAGGCTTACTGTTACGCTACAGAACAGCCTTGATGGATAAGGGATTAAAATGTAACACATCCAAGATGAAGTTGGTCAACTTTTGTTTGCCCCGACCATTGTCACTGTTAAACATGGAGTTGAGTTACGGTTAACACTAGAGTTGAATAAGAAAATACAAAAGTAGTATTTTTATTATGAAATTATTTAAATTATGTAGTTGCAGTTTATCTCAAATAAAATAAAAATATCTACGCTTTGTTTTCATTGTAATCTAAACTCAAATACCAGCCTGAATGTATTTTGCAGATAAAATAAGTTCCTCTTTAGAAAGCAGTATTCCAATAAATTTTCAAACGACTGTGAGATTTCGTGAGAATTTTAAATGAATGTAATATTAGTACTTGATCTGCATTGGGTTAGATACAATAGTTTTAAAGTGAGACACTAAGCATTGTTATTACACATACTAGTTTTATCTGTGTTATGAATATGATGCTTGTTGTATAAATTCCAGTTTTAGTTTATTTATTTCTTTAGTATTAATTTAGAACACTCAGTAATTCTGAAGCGGTGTAACAGATTAAGAAAATTTTTGAGTTTAATATTTTGTGTAAACATTTTCAAAAATTGTTTATTATGATGACAGTGTTGATTTGCCGATTTTGCCGGTGACTGCGACCGATGCAACACTTGCAGTGGGATTACAAGGTCTTAATTTAATTTTAGTTTCATTCCATTTTACTGCTTTCGACGAATAACCTGGAATTAAAACTTTTATTACCCTCCCGGTACTTTTCAAGTTGACCTGGCACAAAACGTTCCACTTTATTTACTGTTAACTAAGTAAGTAAAGTATCTCTGTGAAGTTTCATGTACATGTTAGCTTTTTTATGCCATTCTATAACATCAGCTGTTATCAATACAATGAGGTATGCCAACAAGCATGAGTTAAAGCTTTCTACAGAAAATTTGTGTTATCAGGTTTTGCGTAGGAATTAGTGTTTTAGTGTAAACAAAAGTATAATAACTCTCAGTCTAGACCACCCCACCCTGTTCTACCCGCTGCGCGTTTTAACTGAGACCTTAAGTTACGCCCGTGTTATATACTGTATATTTAATATTAATAAGCAAATTTACAGTGGTATAAACAGAGGGCTTTAAATAAAAATTTAATAAAAAGGTTTAGCTATTTTTATCGTGGCTCTTTTCAAAAACAATGGTCAAAAGACTTGTGGTACTTTTAGAATACTTATTTGTTCATACAAGAATTTTTTTAAATCTATGGTGACGTTTAGGGCCTACATTCTTACGTTATAAAATAGTCCGATTGTAAACTAGACTATATAAATTTGAGAATTAGTCATTGGTAGATATATCGTACTTTTATGTACAGTGTAAACTTCAAACATAAAAATTGGTAATATTTTTTTTTTTTTTAATATTGGGATATCTTACATACCTATAGTTTTAACACTTTAAAACTTAAACAATACATTCATATTATAATCATAAAATTCTGATAAAATTTAAAGCAATTTGATATAAATAAATAACACTGTTTGCTGTGATATAAACTTTGTGAAATATAAAAATTGTTTCGCACGTTCATTAGTTGTATTTTGTCTAAATAATTCCAATAATTAACTGCAATACCTTTAGTCGGATTTTAATAAACAACACTCTAAAAACTTCCAAGTACTTCAGGATGGATTATATTGCAAACAAACAGAACAAAATTAGAATATTTAAGTCAGAGATATAGTTTCTGGTTTTGTCAAAACTATTGCTGGAGAAGAAAAATACAACTTTTGTAATTATAAATCTACTTTGGTGTTGACTTAAACCAGCTCGTTATCGTACTGTGACATTGTTTTTAGCGGTCAGATTGTAGTAGCTTTATCTTGGGAATTATATATTTCAATTATGAATCAGATAACTATTTTCTTCTAATTTAGAATGATTTTCATTAATATATAGCCGCCATTCTAACAAACTAGCCAAAAATCTGCCAAAAATGATTGAGTAATTACCATAATTTAAATAAAGTGTTTTATTTAATTGGTTTTTTTTCCTTTCTTTCTTATGTCAACAGCAATAAAATAACGTCAGATAACAGTCTTCAGGACAAATTAAAACATTAAATACGGTCACAACATGCGAGATTTCATCCCCAAATTATATCGAAACCAGTCGATTAGTGAAATAGTTGTTATCACAAAACGATCATCATATAATATAGTAGCTTATGGAACCATCATTAAGACATTATAATATTCAGCATTTGACGGGACAAAAATTTCTGTACAAAAATCTCGTTATTTAAACAAACATCTCTCTGAAATTTGAACATGTGTTCTTTATTTTCACCGTTAGTGAAAAGCGCTTTAGTGAAATCAGTAAGTAAATTTCAAGTACTAAATTCGTAATAAAACTCTCATTTTATATGTTATTTTGACTCTTTGATTTTTAATTTTCTGTCTGATTTGAGAGCAGTTTTGAGAGAGTGATTGGAGAGCAGTGGTTTTGGGACCTTTAATTGAGAGTGCGACTACCGTTTGTCCTTGTCAACCCAAGTTTTTCCTTAAAATTAAAAGACACCAGTTAAAAAATATACTAAGTTGTCTCTAGCACCTTTATATTAAGAGTTAAAAGCACAGATGGATATACACATAAACAGACAGAAAATTGTTTGGCCTTTTGCTCCAAACATTAATTTGGAGGGTTCCTTAGTGGACCATCAGGAACCTTCGTGCAAACTTTCAAATCTCTAAGACCTTTCTATCAAGAGTTATCGCACAGATGGACAGACACAAAGTTAAACGGACTAATGTTCTAATATTACTTTTCCAAAATCAATAGGATTCTTCACTGGACCAACAAGAATCTTTGTGCAAACTTTCAAATCTCTAAGACCTTTCTATCAAGAGTTATCAAACAGATGGACAGACACAAAGTTAAACGGACTAATGTTCGAAAATTACTTTCCAAAATCAATAGGATTCTTTAATGGACCAAGAGGAACCTTTGTGCAAACTTTCAAATCTCTAAGACCTTTCTATCAAGAGCTATAGCTCAGGCGAGTAGACATACTGCCAGATTAACCGTAAATGTTACGATCTCAAATTGGGTCCTTACTGGTGATAAAATAAATCCTCACACTTGACAGTGATTTTGAATGGGTAAAGAAATTAAATCAGTCATGTAGCCCAAATAAGGCAAAGCTAACGCTTATTGTGGTTTATTGGTCTGAAGGGCAAAATGCAATATATATCATCCTAAAAGGTATTTGCAGTGCTTGATGATAGGTAACCGGATATTAAGGTAACTATTCAGCCACTACTGCTGAGATGTAATGTGCAGAAATGTAATCAGCTCGTAACTTTCTAGAATGATCGTACACGGATTCATATAGAATTTAACAGTTTGATTTTACCTAAATACATTTGGCTTCAAGATAATATGAGTATTTAAAAGAAATATGCCTATTGCAATCATCCTCGTGACATCCAGGAGATCTTTCGCATTTTCTCTGATCATGTCCCCCAGAACCCACAACTACTAAAATCTGAGCATTTATTATAATTTCAATAAAGGTTGAATAACAAAAAGTACCTACTCCACTGGGACTCGAATCCTGGATCTCTTACTTGCCGGGTGAGCGTGCTACCACTACAAAATTGACCTTAATTTTTACAACTGAATTATTTTGTATTCGGCCGTTTTTTTTTTTGGAATTCGATTCCCGTCGGAGTAAGTTCTTTTTGTGATTCATTCTTTACTGATATAAAATTTAGGCTTTTGCCGTTATGAGAAAATACATGAGTGGATTTGAAACATCTCATTATATATAGCTATATGCGGTAAACTGTATCTCTTAAGGCTAAGTATATGCTGGAGTAAAGTTTAAGGTAGGTTTTCTAAATTAAATTTTTATTCGTTTTTGCTAATAAAGATAAATTAATAATAATAATAATAATAATAATAAGTAATATATTAAAGTAGGAAAAATATAAAAATTTTATTTAATCTTAATGAGCCTTTTTTTATAAATTAAGAAGCCAATTGAGGCAAACATCCTGCTCGTTTTGACAAAATTATAAAATGGGAAAATAGTCAAACTAAATCAACCATATAACAAAGATTTAAGATACAATAGTTTGTTTGAGGGCCGAATAGATTTAATCGAAGATGGGTCTTGATCCAGTGAACCGAGTATCTTTCGTTTTTGCTAAGAAACTTAAGACATTTTCTTTTTTTTAATTATTAAATTTAGCAATGGAATGTAATACATATATTCTTGTGGTAATTTATTTTTATAACTTTGCTTTAACTATATCTTATACAGTACAGTATATTAGAAGCGTAAGGCATTTTTTTAAATATGCGATTGCTTCTAAAAAGTAAGATAAAGTTTTCATGTAATCATCGGTATTTTATTTTTTCAACGACACCAAAACACACCTATGAAGACGTTATTATAGCAAATTATTAAAATTCAATGGAACGAAACGAAACTCCACGCATGTTTATTATTTCTTAATTGTTTACTCGATAACAAAACTGATAAATGAACATAATATTTTCAATTATATATTATATAATTGGGGTTCAGATTGTGGTGTTTATTAAATTTCTTTTGTATTATTTAAAATAAGTCATTCAAAATTAATAAAACAATGTAATACTTTTCTTCACGCTTTGTTGAATAACGGCGTCTTTTTGATATTATTAAATGTGTTAAACACATTTATTATTAAATATTATTTTATTATTAAATAAAAGCAGTTTTAAAACTTTTTGCCTAATTTTTTTACTGGGAAAATATGTTTTTTAATCATTAAATTAATTTATAAAACGTATTCGCAGTAAACCTAACTCCTAATTCAAAACATCGTGTTTTCAACTTCATCGTGTAATTTTATGGTGATCTGTCAAAGAAATTACCTCTCAGAGTGAACACCAATGTATTGTAACCATAAAATATGGCAAAAAATTTCATATTTACAAGATAAAAATTTTTTTAAATATCCGTTTTGTTGCCAATATTCTTGTTTTATGATAAATTACAGTAGAAAGCTATAATAATGCAAAGAACCTGAGTATAATGCTTATTCTCTCTTTTTCATACATTTTTTTTTTTTTAAATTACCAATTCCAGGACAATTAATTTCACTAAAATCTACTTTTTATCTACTTATGCTTAAGGAAAATCAATACTTATGGGAAAATGTTATAGACAATGATATATCTCGTATGTGTCTTTATGGTTTTGCTCTTAGAGACACGAACGCTCAATGAGGAACTCGTAGTGCTATTTCATTTTAAAGGATTATTAACTAAAGATATTATTGCCAAAATAATAGTACAAGAAAATAAAACCTTAGAAAGCACAAGATTCTTCTCCTCTTGACAGATGAAAAGAGGCAAGTAATTCGTAAATAAATTTAATAATAATAGTGATTTATTAGTAATTATAATTTAGAGTGAAAATATTTTAGGTTAGAGACGGTTTTTTTAATTATAATTAATTTATAATATTGTGTTATATTACGCCTCAAATTATAGGTATTAATATTGTCGTATCATTAAAATAAACAATGATAGACATAATGTTCAAAGCGGTGCTGACTTAACGAGATCTTCGGACTCGCCGTTTATGATAATCATTGTGTATTATAACACAATATAATGTTCACGGTTCAAAGTACTTTGCTTTATGAATACTTAATAACTTTGAGTGCTCGTACAGTAAAGGAGCACGGGCTGTTGGGCGAAAATGAATATTTGACCCTCAAAAAGGAGTTTGGCGAGAGGATGGCACCGCTTCAGGATATGGTAGGAGAGAACAAAGTTATCATCATAGCGACCATAATTTATATCTTTAATTGTCGATTTATAACTATGGTAATACAATACAATTAAATGTACTATGCCACTGTGTATATATATATATATATTATAAATTTTGTTTTATTATAATTTTCAGAAAAATTACATTTTCCTTTTTTAAAAGCGTTGCTAAGCAATAGTGCATAACTATTAATCAATAATTTGTCATATTTAATTATATATTACGCTCTAAAGTTGGCGGTTCTCGCGTGGCTCGCTGCGTGTAATGCTCGCCATATATACACCAACGCGACCTCTCCACTGTAAGAGCATATATTTCGTTTCCCTTGGCGGCATTTAAAATTTATTAACAAATATTTCAAAATTCGTTAGTCTTACAACATTATATATATATATATAATAATATTTCATTATTCACTTACATAACTAGCTGTCATGTATCCTATTTGTTTAATTTTTTTTTTAATAAATTAGCTATTTTTAGTGTTGGGTAAATATTCTTTGTTAATTTTACAAACGTTAATTTTGGACGAGATATATTTTAATCAATAGAATATATGCTGTGCTAACAGTAAAATAAATATTATCTTTTTTTATAAAACAGCAAACGCTAATAACCCTAAAATTACTTTTTCAAAAAAAGTTAGTGACATAAACATAAAATAAATTAGTGTGATAAATTAGTTAATGAAATTTTTTTGAAAAATGTACAATTGGAATATGCCTTCATTTTTCTGAAAATTATAATAAAACAAAATGTATAAAATATAAATATATAATATATATAATATATATATATATACAGTATTTATAAATATACAGTATATATATATATATATATATATATATACAGTGGCATAGTACATTTAATTGTATTGTATTACCATAGTTATAAATCGACAATTAAAGATATAAATTATGGTCGCTATGATGATAACTCCTGCAAATAAATGATTTCAGTGTAAAATTAATCACCAAACTGTAAGTGCAACGCGATACAGACATAAAAATATACAGTTCACTTGTGCTGTAAGAATTATACGGAAGAATAATTTGACCTGAAGTTCTCTCACCAACTGTTTTGTCTGTACAACAATATTTTTAATTAAAACTACGTCGCTTATTATTGCAAATGCATTCAAAACTATCAAAGTGTACAATTTATTAATTATTCTACTCTGTCACTACTTAACCTGTAACAGGTTTCATGGGGTATGTTCAGTCTACAAGCAGAATGTTTACATCACTTTATTATCTGCGCTGATATGGGTTATACTAACTGGTATATATATACTGTTAATCTTCATTTGAAATAAAATAGCATTCATAAAATTCAAATTTAATAAACATTTGTATAAAAAAATGGGTTGGTGGAGAGTAAAAATAACAGATATTCTGTATGACACTGTGATCACGTCTTCACCTTACATACACACGCAAGGTATAGAACTGATTTTCTCCACGGGACTGCCTAGGGTTGGTGTTGAACAATATTCAGAACACAAGTCACTACACCTACTACAGGTTAAAATACAAACATTGCAAAAAGAGGGATTAAAACTAGGTTGTATTCCTGTGACAACGCAACGAGAATTCCACCAAAAGGGGAAGTACATAAAAAAGGTATTATGTGATCAAACTTGAACTGCAGCGGAAGCGAAGGTGCAAAGCTACATACATGATAGTGAGAAAGGACTAACCATAGATTGCCAAGCTCAGTACGAGAGTAAAGCTCAAGCGAAAATTCCGCTCGGCTGCAGGGGATACTACCCGCTACAATACAAACCGAGAGGAATCGGGGTATTTCCCGTTCAGAACATAGCGTGATCTCGGACCAGTCAGATGCTATAAAGTAGATCAGTTGATCACTGCAATTTGCATTCTGTACCTAGTGGGTTAGGGTTAGGGTAATTGAAAATACAAAATTTAAATATTACAATATATAAATTTATCTAAATCTTGATACTTCCTGCGGATAGACAGTCTATAATTCATCAAGAAAATAAGTGTTTATATCCCCCAGCCGACAAAAGATGAATTGTGTCAACATGCTGAGAGATAGGCCTGAATGACAACCAAGTTTCATGGATGGACATTTACGATCATGGAACTCATTTTCTATTAGGAAATAAAGCTTTATAATAAGATGTTTTGGCTTAGTTCTACAATAGGATTCACCTGAAAGTGCAGTTTAGTGAGGAGCCTATTTGTCACGTGACCTTGGAGCAGCCAACGAGTGTTGAGCGACGTTGCCAAACTTGTTCCCCGATGACACAACAGTGTTTCGTGTCGGACGGCAGTTGATATGTTATGTGGCAACGTCGCGCGGGCATGTCCACTTTACTAGTCACCACCAACTGCACACTTTCGTGACTCCTACTGTAGTGAAAACTTTTACATTAATTTATGGCTAACGATGATGGCAGTGAGAAAAACAATAGGTGAATAAATTTGTAAGCAGACTGAGCTCAATTATATAAAATTTTTATTTTAAAATGTGGTAAGAATTTCATAACATTATATTATCCTCTAAATACTTCTCTGTTATTTATTAATGTCTCATAACTGGTAAACCTTATAAAAGTGTATATTGTGACAGAACATACGGTAATTTTTAATATGTATACAAAGTAAGAGTTCGCCAGACCACATGTTACGTGACAGTCTTCGCTGAAATTGTATGTAAAATCTCGAGTCAATATAGCATTTCATTATGCTCCATATGTTACTAAGTCAAATGTTAAGATTTCATTTGATATATTCCGATTTTTATAAATTCATATATTCTGTTATTTTGCCTTTGATATCATGGTTACACGTTTTTTGTTCTCTTCCGGAGTGACATTATATTGGATGGGTATGGTTGAGGGTTGGGTTCGCCTTCTATCAAGATCCATGAGGGGGGATTTAGGTCATTAATTTCAGCCATGTCATCTTGGAAGACGTGGAAGTCAGATCTGTATTAGCCTCTCCAGTTAAAGCGGAGGTTGGTACAGCCTTATATCTAGAATAGCAAAACCCTTAACACGTAGAGAGTCTCACCACCTCCAACAATCATCTCCCGCAGTAGACTACACCTGTCTATCATTGCACACCTACATCGCGATATGCTGCGCCGGTCCTGGACATCCATAAGGTTTTCCAGATATTAGTGACACATTTGTTTTTGCCGTACCAAGTATAGTTTGAATTGGAAGGTATTAATGAGCCAGAAGTGGCCCTGATGGAGTTTCGTTGAACTGCAGACTAGTAACTTAAATTGAAAGTTGATTTTGGACCTTGTAATAAAAGAGAAAAACCATTTATTAGTGAGCACTTACGTAATTATACAAATTTATATCAAAAAATTCGTTAACGTGTTCTTGACAAATTTCCACTCATATTTATTGAATTTTAAAACCTTAATTTCTTTGATTTAATATACAATAACCTACATTCAGCTTAGTCTCATTCCACCCTCTTCCCAGTGCACTGTATGAAATCATACGCTTGACTCCTGTAACCTGATAGTCCTTCTGAAGATATCGAAGAAAGTCTGCGACTAAGAGTCTTAAAACGAACACTCTACATCGTGTGACATTAGAGAAACATAGACTAAAGTTCAAGTGTTATTTAGATGAAGAGGTTACAGGAACTGGGTGGAGAGTGAAATGGAGCTGAACTGAACATTTGCATTGAATCAACCCTTCCCACCATAGCTACATTCGCTGCGCTCGTTTTCAACCTCGGGATTCTTTTTTATAAAGTATGCATATTCCCGTTGTAAATCTGATGTAATATAGTGTATGTCACATCTTCGAGTCACATCCCCTCTATTCCTGTCAATCCTTGATCACTAAAGTATGAACGCACTCCACTCGATGTTTTCCTTTGCTCTCATAAAAATTTACTCTGTGTCTGGTGTATTGTTTGTGTACAATACGCAATGTTTACTCAGGCTTACTATATTGTTTCCCCGCGAATTGTGGTCTCGGAGAGAATCTTATATTATTCCTAGTGCAATGCCGTTATAACCCTCAGTTTTGCCCTATCCCTCTGTTACTATTCATCAACCACTGCAAGCAACATATCCTGTTGTATATCCTGCTCTTGAGCAGCAATCATTCACTGGTGTTCTATCCAGTAAACGTTTAAAATTACTTTTGACATTTGCACTCAATTACTGATGCACATTTTGTAGTGTTATTATTTACCGAAATTTCTTATTACAAGTAGTATTACTATTTTGAACAAAAAATATCTATAATATTATATATATATATACACCTTAATTGAGTAATTTGAACAACATCATTAAAAAATGATAAAGATCATATTTGAATTACACAAAGCAAAGAATTGGTTCTTAATAAAATAATGTTTTTTTAATGTAGTAAAAATACAATAAATATCGTAGTATTGATTAAACTTTCAGTATACATAGCTTAAATATTATCATGTTTTAAATATTAAAATTTGTTCATCCAATAAATCTAATTTAATCAATTTATTCTCCCCTGATTTAATTAAATCTTCTAAGAGATATATGGTAATTTACGATTCCACTCACTTGGAAAATTAACGGCTATAGTTAATTACAAAGTGGCTATTATTCAACCCGTGAACAAATATAAAGTCCTTTGTGAATTTCGTCTGCAATCTGGCACTGTTACAGATTTGACATCTAGAAGAGCTTCTACAAAATTCAACTGCGAAGACGTTCAACGAGAACAATTTGTATTGCTTCGACATTACAATTTCTACCTATCAAACGTCCAATTCTAGTCCAAATTTAGTTGACAGCAGAATATGTTTAATTTGAACACTCAATCTTCACTGTTTATATTTTATTATAAATAACTTTTCTGATTCTCTTTTAGAGCTATCTAATGATAGGTTTTGTAGTCTAATGCCTTCAAGACTTGCGGTTCAAGGCCTCTGTTTTTTATCGATCAGCAGATATTGAAAGTGTTTTTAATCACCTGTCAAGAAAGAAAAGTCAAGAATAATAATGTAAGCAGGTGGTAGTAAATGTGTGTTGTTATTTATATGTCAAAGTCAGTTACACTTTGCAAATTCCATGTTACGTTAAAAATATTTTCTTTTTCAGGATTTGTTTTTATTGTGATTTTATCAACTACTAGCTGACCCGGTGAACTTCGTTTCACTTACCTCTTAACATAAACCATATTAATTTAAACCCTAATTATGTATTGCAGAACCGGTAACTTTATAAAGGCATCATCATCATAGTATAGGCCATGCTATGGCATCTTAGAACTGTTCAAAATTCAATGAATACAGCGCCTTCTACACCGCAGGCAGCTGTTGAACAATGCCACAATAAAATAAAAATAAAATAATAAAAAAACATAAAGGTGTCTTTAAAAAGGCGTTTTAAATTTCTGTCAGATCAAGTATCAGATCGTTTTTTTTATAATTGGCTGAATACGTTTGTAGCGTGATAGTCACTTTCCTATAAATTGATTGATTGATTTGTTTTATAGAAGAAGAACTTTTACAATGCATTGTCTCTTTTTCAAAAGGTGGATATAACGGCAGAATAAAATAACTACCTGTCCCAGTTGCACGAAAAAATTGTTAGGATGCGACGAATGTTTGACAATAACCGCTGATACTTTCAACGTTTGTATCAAGTCTGGTCACAATTTGAGCCGCATAATAAGAATTAACAGGGCCAAGGAACAAAAAAATCAAGTGAAACAACAATTTTTATCAAAACCGAAGTTCGTCTCAACAATGCTATCATCATCATCATCTGAAGGAATAACATTTTCATAACTTAATTTAAATGGTGTAGAATTAAAATATTTGGATGAGATAGAAGAAAATCAGGAGCACAACATCGGCAATATTCTGGTCGTGCCAAACTTGTCCGAGTCACCGAGGCCTCCCTCCACGCGGTCTATCTCGTTGGTTGAAACAGGAGAAAGTCAAGAGCACAACAACAGCAATATATTCTGGCTGTGCCAGACTTGTCCGAGTCACCGAGGCCTCCCGCCACGCAGTCAGGTCCTAGCGAGCAAAGTGAAGACATCATTAGAAAGCCGGGTTTATAAATAATATCAATTAATTATTTTGATCTGAAGAGTACATTCATCTTCGTGATGCTATTGATGCCAATGCAAATGCAGAAAATGTAGCGAAAATGGCAATTTTGCCGGCCACTTACATTGGAAGCCCGCGTCACATGCTCGAATTCGCACAAGATGCGATGTCGTATGTTAGAAAATATGGCCGTTCAGACCTATTTATAACATTCACCTGTAACCCACAATGGATGGAAATTAAGAAAGAATTGCTACACGGCCAATCACCAGTTTATAGGCATGACATCACTGTCAGAGTGTTTAAGCAAAATTAAAATCTTTAATGAATTTCATTATAAAGCATCGTGTGTATGGCCAAGTACGTTGTTGGATGTACTCTGTTGAGTGGCAAAAGCGTGGTCTTGCCACATGCGCACATATTATTGATTGATTCCATAATTTCAGCCGAGATTCCCGATGAAACACTTGACCCAAAATTGCATGTAGTAGTAAGTAAACATATGATACTGAGACACTTCGTCATTTGTATTTGTTACAGCTGTTAAATTAAATTATGTTAAATTTGTATTACTTAAATTATTTATTTTTAACTTTAATGATCAATAGGAATATTTTATAGATGATCTAGCTATAAAGTGGTAACACCGGGTCTGCGAATTTCAATGTATATTTCTGAACGCACCCAACACAGACTAATTATGGATACATGAACATAAATCAAACGTTTGACAGGTAAGAAAAGTTTGCATGGGAAAATCAAATTGTCGTTTTTAGTATTTTCCTTGCAATTTTGTTATATTTTCATCGTTTCAACCTTCCCCGGACTTTCCTCGAACATTTCAAGACCAAAATTAGCCAAATCGGTTCAGCCGTTCTTGAGTTTTAGCGAGACTAACGAACCTAAATTCATTTTTATCTATATAGATAGTAAAATGCCATTATGTATGATAATGTCTGTTAACTGAGACGCTAAGGACTTACACCTTTGTCTCCCTTTAGATTTATAATTATTTAATCTGGCCTGAAACAGTTCAAATTTACTGAAATCGTTGGAGCTATTAAAACATCATAAAATATTTAAGAAAAGTTAAAAAGTGTAATTAATAATGTGTTAACCTCACCTCGTTTAACATAAATTTAAATGTATCGATAGATTTGAACATCTTTCAGTTATTTATCTCAGAATAGTTCGGAATTTCATTTCAAGAATATGCTTATTATGTCCTTGTTTTTCAAAAAGAAATTGTCTGCGATGTGGCTGGTAATGTATAGTACAAAATAAAATATAATAAGTATTATTTAATTTTAATTGGTATTATAAGCTAAATACACGTACATCATAACATCAATATTAACCAAGTGATATTTCTTCAAACAAAAACAACAAAATTTAGGTGTTTTAAAATGACTTACTAAATTTTCAAATTGTGTTAAGGCATGCCCCTTGTAATCGCAGAAGTTTGTTTTAATACATTAATAATGATTCTTAAAAACTATTAATTTGTTTGAAATTTAATCTGCATCTACTGATTACAGGGAACATTCATATGTCGATCTACCCTCGTGGTTAGATCGATAGGTCCAGTTTACTGTTGAGGACGGCTGTTGGAGTGGCTGGAACTGCCTCAGTTTCAAGGGCGGTCGCTAGCGAGGACATGTGGGGAGTATCTTCTATTGTCCGCTTAGACTGGAGAAGTTACGACAAAGCTGGCTTTCCTTTCTCTCAAGGTGAGATTATTGAGATACAGCCCGCTATTCTCATAGGATCGCGACAGAAGAAGATTTTCTCAGTTACTTCCTAAGTTAAAAATAAAATAACAATAACAATAACGTACAGAATTTACTGTGTATTCCCTTTTCTTTGGGACATGATCGCAAACTCAGTATATTTAATAAATATGGAGAATTCCAAAACTCTGATGTTTCAGGAAAGAAATAAAGTTGTAGTATTAGTGTTAGTGAGTATATACAACAAGATTTTCCGGACATTTGATATCGTTCAGTGAAACAATAAATTGGTAACACTGCGTTTCGAGATCTGTTATCTGGTCTCTTCTTCAGGTAAAGAACTAACCTAATACATAATTACAAACTAGGTTAAAATAAACAAATCATACCAAAGCATTGTGGCACGCCTAAGTCAATAATGACAACCACTATGTTGTTTGTCAACTTCACTAACTCTAAAAACACGCACTTAATAAAAAACTAAACACAACACTAATCATTAAAACTCGATTGCAGAATACAGGTTACAATACGTTTGCATTCGTCTACTAACAATCTACGACTATCGTTTCACTGAACGTCCGGAAAAATCCTGTTTCCTTCACAATCCTTCCATCGTCAAAAATAACCTTCTAACAAAGAAGTATATACAACTTATAAGTGCTCACCGTGATGATCGTATCCTTTGACGGATATATCTGTATGTGATAACAATATATCAGTTCGAATGGAACGTCTATAAACGCGCCAAGTAATCTATACACAATGAATTATAAACGCTAATGCGTACTTGCCGTTTACTTAAACGTTACTCACCAGCACACAATAGAGTAAAAAGTAATTAATTTAAATTGGACCGTTCACAAAATAATTGGAGATACTCATAGAAATGAGTAATACTATTATGTAGCCTAAATACAATACATTCTCTATATTATCTACTTATGCACGTGATCCGTCCGAGTTATTGTATAATGTATAATGTTTTGTATCGACTTTCTGATTGATGGATTATTTCAGAAGTGTTCACTTAGGGCACTCTTTTCTGTTCACTTAGGGCAAGAAGCTAAGAAAACTCTTTGCACTTCGTCCTAAAAGTGTTCTTTTTGTAAAGTTTGTGTTTGACAATAGAAGGATCGTGAAGGTTATGCGGTTATTTCAGAGATTTGGTATTATTCAGTGAGATAAGAATATCCGAAAATCCTTTGGCTTGAAAGCGTTTATGCTTCATGAGTGACAGGACATTCAGGATTAGTTATGTTCGGGATAGGTGCTGCCTTCTGCTGACATTCGATATTAAATGCTCCATGAGAAGAATAACTAGCGGTACTTATGTTACCTTTGGTGAAGGACAGGCTAGCTCTATTCTAATCAAAGAAGCATAGGCGAAAGATACTCAATCATGTTTACGCTTAAAAAATCCTGTATGTAAGAAGCCTCACCCACCCCAACTATAATACTCTGCAAGAGTAATAGACGTATTGACCTATACTCCTACCCCTATATATGTACACTTTTGTACAGTTACAGATGTACTGCTTCTAGACGTCCAAAGGGTTGCACGTCAGTTTTTTGTACCTAGTGTAGGTTCTGCTGTACCCAGAGTAGGTTCTGCTATACCCAGTGTAGATTCTACTGTACCAAGTGTAGGTTCTGCTGAACCCAGCGTAGGTTCTACTATACCTAGTGTGGGTTCTACTGTACCCAGTGTAGGTTCTGCTGTACCCAGAGTAGGTTCTGCTATACCCAGTGTAGATTCTACTGTACCAAGTGTAGGTTCTGCTGAACCCAGCGTAGGTTCTACTATACCTAGTGTGGGTTCTACTGTACCCAGTGTAGGTTCTGCTGAACCCAGCGTAGGTTCTGCTATACCCAGGGTAGATTCTGGTGTATCCAGTGAGGGTTCTGCTGTACCCAGTGTAGTTTCTGCTATACCCATGGTAGATTCTGATGTATCCAGTGTGGGTTCTGCTATACCCAGTGTAGATTCTACTGTACCAAGTGTAGGTTCTGCTGAACCCAGTGTAGGTTCTTCTATACCTAGTGTGGGTTTCTACTGTACCCAGTGTAGGTTCTGCTGTACCCAGTGTAGTTTTTGCTATACCAAGGGTAGATTCTGATGTATCCAGTGTGGGTTCTGTTATTACCCAGTGTAGATTCTGTACTGTAGTTTCTGCTATACGTGTAGGTTTTCTGCCTGTACCCATGTAGTTTCTGCTATACCCAGTGTACTGCTGTAAGGTAGATTCTGATGTATCCAGTGTAGGTTCTGCTGTACCCAGGGTAGATTCTGATGTAGATCATGATGTAGGCTATCCGTGTGGGTTCTGCTGTACCCAGTTTTAGGTTCTGCTGTTAGGTATAAACAACTACATATCAATTCAATATAATAAAATGAGTAGCCAATATAGTATGAGTATTCAATATATTAAAATGTAGTAAAATGTTTTATAATCAATTTTTTAAATGCACATGTGGTTTTTACGTATGTAGCAAATTTGAATATAATAAACAAAAAACCCTAAATGACTGTACATTCCAATGGAACAATGAGACGAAGTGTGTTACAGAGAAGTATATTTTTACGAACATAACTTAACGTAATGATGTTAGGAAATACTCCGACGTTCATTCATACAAATCGTTTGAGTGAAATTTCGTTTTGAAGCAATGTGGAAACTGTTTAGAACAGTAAATAGGGCAATATTCAGAAAGTAACGCTTTCCAAATAATAGCTTATCTCGCAAACAGTTACTTATTGTACTTGTAATAGGTAATATTTCTACTTGTATCAGGATTACTGCAATAGACCTTTCTGAAATAACAGAGATGAAAAAGATGGAATATGTTAAGGAGATGTACTTTTGTAGCTATTAGCATAATTTG
Source organism: Homalodisca vitripennis (assembly GCF_021130785.1). NCBI lineage: Eukaryota > Metazoa > Arthropoda > Insecta > Hemiptera > Cicadellidae > Homalodisca > Homalodisca vitripennis. The sequence goes on from NW_025776286.1 coordinate 108,004, forward strand.
AAATATTTTTAACATATACATTGATAAATAATTGCCCTTAGATACGTGTCTCTCAAAATTTCTATCGTTTCCAAAATTTATGAGTTTATTAACTTTGAGTAAGTTTAATTTATTACTTTTAGTTCCGAATTTTATTACAAATCATTAATAGTAAAAGCTGGTTTACTTTAAGTAGGTTTAATTCTAATTTTATGAATTATATTATGATATAGGCACCACCAATTTGGATGATGATGTATGTCACTCTATGAGATTTGACCAAGTGTAAGTGAAAATGTTTACATTGGTCTGAACGGGAGCCATGATTTAAAACGAAATGAGTACAAGCATATCGCATTGCACATGAGACCTGGTAATAAATACAGGCAAATAATATGTGCCGATTTAAAATTTTGGCATGAAACTTACATAGACAAGAATTACTTCTGTGATGGTGCATAGATAAATAAAAACTGCCTTTATTTATGAAAGTTCCTCAGTCACAAACTGGTTTTCAGGACAACTCTAGTCAAATATTAATTTCTAACTGCAACTTTTACATTCTTCTTAAAACAACTAGCGGAAAGAGACTTCAGGAAACCGGGGAGGTCACTATACAATGTCGGCACAATGGAGGAAAAAACTTTTTCGGCGTACGTTGTAACTCCCGACTGGCACAAAGAATTGATTTTTAAGGATAGCGTTGGAAAGCAGTTTGAATTCGTACAACTCAGGAACTGAGTGTGGTCAGGACTCTTTCCTTTACATACACATCCTGTATCTACAAACAGTCGGTACCATCTATGAATGTTCCACCCATTCGGAGGATCAATTTGGTGCCTCAATCTGAAACCTAGCTCAAGCCACACTCTGTGGCAGTGAAGCTTTCGGTCACGGCTTGCATGCTGGGAGACCTCATTCTGGTACCGCATATTGCATATTTGTACCATTCTGGGTTTATCAATGAATTTAAAAAGTATTTAATAAATAATAAAAACATATTAAAGAATGTAGTTATAATGGGCGATATTGATGAGGATCTATTGAAAATTGGCGATAATGATATCGATTATTATAAATCGATGATGGCTAGGTTTGGGCTTGAATCTTTAACAGACCAACGAACAAGAGTAACAGAGACGATAAGTTCATGTATCGATCTTGTCTACTTGAGGATGTCCTGAAGGGACAGGTGTGTGAGGTGGAAGCAGCGGTGGTGGAGACAGACTCGTTGGCCAGCACGTGACATTATTGATAATGAGTACATTTGCCCACACTGCTACAGCTGCCGAACCAGCCGCGGCTTCTTGCACTGTTATCAGTTATGATAAGTTCGATGTTATGCTGGTCATTGCAATCTGATTTTTGTAGGCACGGTAATGCTTCTGAAGCTTATGATTTGTTTGAGAGTAAAGTGCAAATATGTATTAAAAACTGTACAAAGGTATCACCATTAAGTAATAAATTTTGAAAATTACAATGGAGGAATGAATATATCTGTAGTCAGATTAAAAAAGAAATGTTTTATATAAAAATAGTCTAAAGTAGACCGAAATATGGTAAATTTATATTATATTAAAATTCTTTTAGGAATAAATCGAAGAAAAAAATTGAAGTAGATAAAAATTACAGAATAATTCAAAAAGCCACTTGGAATACGATTAAAAATATAAGTGGCCAGAATCACAGAGATGAAACGATTCGTCTGAAAGTCGATAATGCAGTGATTACTGACTCGGAAACTGTTGGTGAAGAATTTAATGAATTTTTCTTGTCTATTACTGACCGAATAATTGAAATTGATAAACTTACCTGCTAGCCTTGGCAACTTTTTATACAAGGATAAATTTTTAGATATTCAGGAGAGATCATCCATATTATTAGCCAAAGATGTAATGAGCGCTGTGACCAGATCTTTGCGTTAGAGAAGTTGATGCCATGTAGAACACTGAACAGTTTTTTTTTAATTTAAATTGATACCATGTTTTACTGACTACTCACTTATACTCTCAAGATTATCGTTGATCATTCCAATAGCCGGGGCGAAATTCCCCAGGCTCATAGGATAGGAGAAGCTGACAACTGTCGGAATATGCATGTACACTGTTATGTTTCACGCAAGAGGAAAGATCCGCAGTGCATAATATAAACAAAATCGGACCCAAGTAGCTGCCTTGAGGAACTCCCCTAACTTTTTTTCTAACTGACAGCTCATTCCTCAAAGCTTAAAAATCCGAACTTATCAAGTAATAAGCTATAACTCAACAAAAGCTCTAGTATATCACAGTACCGTTAATGATACTTTTTTCCACTTTGTACGGAGCGAAAACGCAGTCATGCACGAGTCTGTACCAAACATTACTTGGTGATTATATTCAATTATTTCTTAGACTTCGAAATCCTGAAATTTTGTGTATTTAGAGTATTACTGATATGGAATGTAGCCTCTTATGTAAATACATAGTTTTTTAATTACATACATAATACGATTGTACTCTATCTGTTTATAATTTAATTTATTCTGCCAATTTTAGTTTTCTATCATGGTTATCCACAAGACTAATATAAAAATATTGGATAACGCTCACCTCAATACCATAGAATCAAATGCACCATCATCGAACTCAATGTGGCTTATATAGAAATGCATTTTTTTCTTCAATGTCAAGCCCTCAGGTTATTTCGCTCTCGAGACATCGTGTGGACAATCACACAGAAATGAAATCTTTCCAGACATGCAACTACATTCCCCTTCGCTAGCGCTCAGACAATAAGTGCATGGAAAATCGTAAATAGTTGAGCTTCACTAAAATTTAAATTTAGAAACAATTCATGAACAGAGAGTTTTATATGCCAAAAGAGGAATACCGCCTGACGTATTAATTTTTTGCGCATTATACACAGTGTTAGAAATTTCAAAGGAAGAGACGAGTTTCAAATCCTAATTTCGTGTCTATAATAAAGATAATTTAAATTCCGCTTATTTACTTTTAGGTCACTGTTTAGACTACGTTTGTCTAGTAAACATCCAAAATCTTATATTCACACAATACACTCAATCACAAACATTGCATGCAATGCACAGTTATACATATTGATGAGCGCAACACAATCAATTAGCGATCTAATTAGGCTGACAACGTTTGCGAATGATCAAAATGTAGTAGTAGAGGTGACGTTGCATTGTCTTGACTACGTAATTTATCTAAGTGAAGTCACTTGAGATTTTATTTTGTGTATTGTTTTATCACACAAAATACACAGAATACACTTCCAAATATATTTTATTCTCAATAATAGAACTGATAGAGATAAAAAATGTCTAACACATTTTGATGACATCTTCGTACTTCTGCTGACATAACCAGAATATATAACGCTGAACAAATTCAGTTTTGTTGTTATACCTAACAATTATTCCATTCATAGATGGTCTGTTCATAATATGCTTTGAAAATCCTTTCATGTTTCATATTTCATGGCTTTTATAGGATTACTTTTAACATAGTAACACACTTTATGAACATATTGAACTAACCTTCTTATATAATGGCATATTTCATTAAAACCATCCTTGATTTATATTTGTATGATTACTGTGGTTACTGGTAGTGTAATAAAATATCTATGTAAACTAAGTTTATGTAGGTATTTATACATGTATATTAAAAAACTGAAGTGAGAACCTTTTTCATCATTTTATAATTTTATTTTGACGGTGTACATTTATTTAGTATTTAAAACTTGTTGGTTAAGCATTAGCGAACCTTTGTTATTCGTGGGACTATAAAAATACCGTTTATGTATGTTTTTCTATCTCTCTGTCCTTACGATCTCGAAAACGAACTAATTTATTTTATAAATATTTTATGTATATTTTATAAATACTGAGTGCGATTATAATGAATGCTCTTACATGGGATTTAGTTGAGCGATAAAAATATACTTTTACATAAGTTTTATGAATAACTAAGATGTCTACTACATTACCGCAGGTTTATACACTTTTTAAATTTGTAATCTAGCTGAGTAGCACTATATGAGATTTTAACACGGGACGTACTGACAGATGTAAATAATTCACAGAGTAAAAATAAAAAAACAATATATTCAAATTACACGTCAAAAGTCATCTGATTTCAAAACACGTTGTAGAACCTTTCTTACCTCACCGAAAACGTTTATTATTTAAATATTAGTGGGATACCTAATTTAATTATCCAAAATGAGAATGTATGGAAAAATCGTTGTTTAAAGATCGGGGCGACTTTCACAAGATCTAAACACAATTAGCAATGAGATGTCCATTTCATATATACAACTAATTCGGAAAGTTATACTATATTAGCTTTGCCCTTTAATCACTTCGTTCAATATCATTTATTAATTCCTAAATATTCCAAAATAAAGCAGTTCCATGTTTATATTTTAATTTAACAGTTCGTAAAACACAGTAGTTGCCAGGTTATTAGTGTTGAGGTGGTTACTAATATTTGATTGCTGTTAACCCACATTCTGTGCCGCCAAATATTCATTGTCACCAACAGTTTACCTGTTATAGATTAATAAATGCTTTTATGCAAGAAGTGGATGCAACTGTTAATGTGGTTTTGCTCACAGTAACCTCTCACTGAATCATGAGCATTAAAACATATAGTTTAAAACAACGCGTAGTCGAAGTAGTACACATACTAGGACTGTTACACATTCATTATAATTCTTGTTATTTTAATTTTTAAATATATATGATCCGATATTTCATGGTATTTAATCAAAATTTTAACAAAATAAACATCGATTGGATAATGAAAAAGGCCCAATGGTTCTTCTATATTATACCCTAATACGAAAATCATAGTTCTGGCTTAAAGTAACTGTCTGAACTAGGCTAAACGAAAACAAGGCTTATCTTTTAGTACGATAGTGAAATTATGAGTCAAGTATCAGTAAGCCTAGGAAATTAATATTTGGAGTACATCCATATTTTTTAAGGATTGCATTAATTAAGAATAAATTGTACGAAACTCTTTTGATCATTTTTAAGCACCTCAGTCCACATTGCATGATTAAAAAGGCAAATTATGTATATTACTCATGTTAATAAGATATGGGAAAATCAGTAATAACTCTTTGAAATGAATATTAGAAGTACAACAAATTTAAATTGAGAATTTTTGAAATCCCACTTTAAAGATGTAAACACACTCATGAAAAATTTACGCACAGTACTTTCTATTGTAAGTCTATGTTTGTTGGGTTTGGTTCATTAGTAAAACTAAATAATACAACATTAAGTAAGGTTATAACTTTATTCATAACATGTTAATTTTATATTTGCAGTTTAATATTCATTATTTAAAAAATATCAACACAATAAGTTGATTAATAAATTATTGTCCTCGAATCTTATCTGATTATTCAAGTTAGTAGCATTGGGATTAAATAAATCCACTATTTAGAATTACAATAATATTACCCTAGACAACTAGGTATTCAATTAGTAAAATTAGTAAGAGATTAGTCAAGTATTACTAGTAGTATAAGAGATTCTCAGCTTACTGTATTTATTATTATTCAAATATTACGTAATTTTTCAATTAATGAGTTTATCCTTTGAGTATGATCTCACATAAATACATTACCCTCTTTGTGTAAACGAGATGAGATCTTTGTTTAGGTCTCATACAAAGCGATAGATTCAATTACGCCAAATGCTTTACTAAGAAGCCTGTCGTTTTGTAGAAACGTGACGAGACTCTGTGACACTAACTTTCATATGAATTACTATATAAGGAATCATGGAATACCTGAAGGATATAGAAAGTATTTTGCTAAATTCAATCTAAATATTGCTATATGCTTCTTGCTTGATATTAAACCACTCCATGATTGTGAATTAAATGCTCCGCCAAAAATCTTCTTTCAATTTTTGAAAAGGTGACTAGGTTTCAGTTTGGAAGTTCAGACTGCACCGAGTCTGATAGTGGGGATGATAAGAGCACGCATGCGTGAACTAGGCGCCGAGCACCGTGCCACGATCTGTATAGAGAGGAGAGGGAAGGTAAAAATATTGGCTTATAACTATTCCATTTAATGTTATCAGGTTTTTTAATTTTAGAAAGAGGTTATTTATACACTTCATGATATTCCATGCACGTCGATGGGCTTTTGTGAACAATTTACAATTTGAAACCCGCTGTAAAAATTTCATTGGATTATGTAATTAGTATTCAATTATTTGAAGCTATTTTGGATCAGTTTCATACATCTATCTCTACATTGCATAATACCCAACAAATAACGAACGTAATCGACTCAAAGTTCAGTTCACACTCATCGTTTATTACGCTAAATAAAGTTTTGATATTAATAGATAGTTTATTGTCTTGAAAATAATATAAGGAAGGTGAAAAAACACAACTTAATTTGAATTAATTTAGTTTATAACATGTGTAACTTAATGGAAAAAAATATAACTTATCTAATAAAATTATGCCTAAAATATATTTAAAACTATTAATAAATAAAATAATCTAATTGAGTGGAATTTTCAAGTACTCTCATTGGTTGGACTATGAATTATACATCTTTATCGCCTTATAAATGCACGAATAAATTATTTATTTTCCATAAGTTATTTTCATATAAAAACGGTATACGATTCACAGCATTTTGTATTTGCATTTACTATAATTTTGTGAAACTTGTTTAACAGTTTGAAATTTGAAAGTTATGGAAGTAAGTTAACTTGAAATATCACATATTTGACATCATCATGAGTCACATTAATAACAGGGTTTAGAGTAATAACAAACGCTACAGATACATGTTTAAAGTGCAGCAATTATCGATTTTCCAAAGGATATTATGATATCTCCAATTGCAAGTGCAACATTTCTGCGTTTGTGAAGAGAGAAATAATTCAAACTGCTGTATTTTCCAATTCATTCCTGTAATGAGTTTCTCATTCATTTGGTGCACAATAACAGAAACAATTGAATAAATTGTGTTCAAACGTAAGAATGGATATTGTTCCAGAGGCAGTAATTATGTCAGAGTTGAAGTTTCATTCATCAAGTTTTTTCCGCAATTAATTTAAATCTACACGAATAACTTAAATAACAGTAAGGCTAACTTTTATTATTCTCACTTTTGTATTAATACCACTCTGTATTGCGCATAAACCTGTATAATGTTTGCTTGTATGTTCATAAAATATATTTTTATGTCAAAATATCTAGTAGCTCATTTTCATTTTAATTGTGTATAACGACTTGGATTGTAGATATCAATATTCCAGAGTATTAATATTTAAATTATCAATGAGACATCCAAGACGATATAAAATATTTTTTTATTAGTAAGCTCCTAGTGAATATTCAGGACAATTTATTACTAAATTGGTTAACTACTAAATATTATATGGTTTTGCCTAAAATAAAAATCACAGTTCTAAATAAAAACAATGGATTTATTTTAAACTGGCAAATTAATAAGTTCAATGTTTTAGAATTTTTCATCACTCTATTTTCCACAAAGAATTGACAAACCGTTTAGTAAATTTAAAAGTTCCTTTGGAAAGAAATAGAAAATATTAAATAAAATATATCAAACTAAAAATCAGAGCTCTCTTCTAAAATACAATAATAAAGTTTTAAAATAAAAATCAAATACCACTTGGAAATAACTAAAATAAAAATGTTCACTTCTAAGTACACTCACAATTCAAAAAATAAAAATTTAAACTTCTCTTTACACTAGTTGAACCTTAACTTTCAAGTCTCTGCAATTCAGATTACAACTCTCTCACACAATTAATAATGTTCAATCAAATAAAACAATTCCAGTTAAATATTAATAAATTACTTAATTTCCAACGTTCAATTAAAGTTATTATCAAAGTTCAATTTTAATTCACTTTTCTTGCAAGTATGAACCAAATGTATCTTGTATGATTCTATTATGCTCTATTGCTCCTCGAGTATAAGTTATTCAGATTGCTCTTTAGTTTCTATGAATTTGATTTTTTCCTATAAAAAAGACAACGAAAGTAATTTTAATATCAGATTAGGGAGACTATTTCAATAAAACGTACAATAAATTTGGTGCTTACCTCAAAATCCCTCGCGGAAAAAAATTAAGAAACACGGTGTACTGTAATTAACTTAATCAAGAAAATAACCAAAAGAAGGGCGAAAATTATGAGCGGGCGCTTGAATACTTCCCTTTCCAATCAACTTTGCAGGACATTCGCGGTGTTCTCTCATTGGTCCAGCTGTATCAAACAAGGAGAACAATACTCGCAACAAGACAAGTTCTGATCAATTCAAGGCAGTCAACCTGCCTTCCTAACAATTTAAAACTACCAGTACTAACTTGCCAAAGGATTACATGTTCGTTTTTACCCTGACTTTTCCCAATCTAATCTAAAATTAAATCCCAATATTTCGATCCCAAAATTTTCATTTAATTTGTTTTAAATTTAAAAAATAAATCCATGTAGCTTTAAAAACGCTACATTGTGCTTATTATTTTATTTCATTATTCAAACATTCTTGCTATCCGCATCATTGATTGACATTTAATTCAAAAATAAAACTTTAATTTGTTTCATGCTTTTTACTCTAATTTAAATAATGGACTAAAAATAAGTTTATAAGAATAAAAAAGAAAGTTAAGCATATATTAGTGTTACTTTCTTTAGTCATTGCGATAAAATACTCTTTACCTAAGTTCTCCACAACTGTTTTCAAAAGATTAAACTGAGAAAGTGGAATTATCTGGAACTGCGTCACAAATAACAAAATTTGTTATATTAATTCTATAAATGTGCAAATTTACACCCTATTCCGTTTTTCCTACTCCAAGATTCTTCCATATTCCTCTATTTCAAAATGGAAATATTCATTACCATTCCTAAAGTAAGAATGTGTTTTTTAACTCATTCCTACAACCTATTCCTTGTTATCGCTTAATTTATTGTTTGTCTCCTGTTATGACATCACCTTGGACGTTCACACGAACAGGAAACATTTTATAGTATATCTGAGTTACTTCACGACTATTTAGAGAAATTTCAATGTCTACACCATCTCCTACCTTCAAAAACACGGTAATAGACTTTTTCGTTAGGTAGTTTTCTTTAGTATGTTTATCGCGAAAATATAAATTTACTTGGTTCCAATATGCTTCTCTGTACTATCCGGATTCTATACAATAAGTTTTAAAGTATATTCTCTGTTGAAAAGGGCGCAGTTAAAACAAACGCGAAGATTGTTACCATTCATTTTACACACGATTGAAAGTTTTATACGTGATATTTGGATCATTTTCCGATCTTACCTCCGAATATTCAGTGGGTGGAGTACTAATGGGCTCCCTCAAGAGTCAGTGGTCCTTTTTTTATTGTCATCCCTCGGTGACCTGTAGTAATTTATTGCAATAAACTGGCTCATGGATTTTTCTTAAACACACATACGTACCGACTAAGAAAGGGCCTTAGATGTATTTGAACTGGATCTTTACTTAGTTTGGCGTTGAAATTATAATTCAGGTGTATGCTTATTTTCTTTATTAATTCAATAAAAATAATATATAGATTTTTGTTGGTAAAAAAAAATCAATATCATCCATGCATTTTTATTTATCTCATTCTTTATGATTTCATCTACATGCTGTATCATCTACTAGTTCTAAAAAAAAAATACCTATCAATTTATATCCATAAGAGTATCATTTTCACCTATTTATTCGGTGATTATTGTGGATTACACGAAATACTTACTACATTTCATTTTATAAGCTAATGGATATTTGCAAAACCATTGTAGCCATAAATTTTTATAATTCATCGCGCATATGAATGAATTCATCATCGATAATGTGAAACAAATTTTCAATGACTCAGGAAGAGTTGTTTCGTGCATTCATGTTACTTACATTAGTCTGACAGTGACCACAGTGAGTGTTAAGTATTCATTCAATCCAAACCGAACCGTCTGATTGTATCAACAGTAACTCAAACACAAGCACTAAAAGTCAAGCATTCAATAAACGCACAAGGGAAGTAATTTGATTTATTCACTAACAGATCGTTTTGCATACACAGGGAGAACTTAATTATCCGAGTTCGCTGATCCCACGTCCCTGTCAATCAAATTATAAAATTAAACCATGCTTAGTTTTATACAAGATAGGCGTACCCACACCAAGTATCACGTAACAGGCATCACTGAGGTTGCATACAAAATTTTTCAATCAATAGCTAAAAGTGTTACTATGTCTCATGGTTTGTACTCAACTTGCTTGTGAATTTATTTATTCAGATATTTTATCGTGGCCACAATTGTTACTCATAAGTCCGGTATAAATATATTTGATAAGGTTTTGCTAAATAACATGGAGAGACATGTACCATAATCGATCTCAATTTCGCCTACACAGAAATAAAGCTTCATACAAAACCTCTAAAGTCTATAAGTGCGTTCGTTTCCTAATCAAGTAGAAATAAAATGTTCCCTTTGGGAGATGCTCAGCTAATCAAAAATTAAATAGTTACTCAAAAGTGTAAGAAAAACAACATATTTGTAAATATTATTCAAAGTACTTTGTAATTTATGTCAGCTATAAGTTCAAAACTAAAAATACTATTGCTTTTTTATATTATTTTACAAAAGAAAAATCACATTCTCCAATACTTTTTTATTTTGCTACGAGTACTTTCGACATCGAAGATGCAATCATCAGGTGTGAATCATATTTGTTTATAATATTTCGACTTTCCTTCATAAGTTTATCTTCTATGGGCAAGCCCATCGCCAAAGTAATGATGACAATTACAGTGTGAATCATTACAACCCCACAAATGCCCAGATTAACTTGACTGCACCTATTGCTTAATGCTGGGTTTCCGACTGGTCCAGTTTGAAGCTCCTGCTATCTATAGGTCACTTCTATGAAGAAGATTCGTAGAAAAACATCTTGTCATATTTAATGTTTATAGACCGTTCAGTGGGCATAAATCAATGTTATACCCATATATATTAAAATAGAAATAAAAGAAATACTTTCAAATGCAATTGGAAATAGCCTCCAATTAAACAAAAATAAATAAATATGCATATAGTTCTTATAGAAATTATTGTTCAAGCGCTCATCATAAGTATATAAACGTATTGTTTTCTAGAAGTTTGTTTTAAAACCTACTTAGATCTTTTTTTATGTCTTAAAATATTTAAATGGAATTAGTGGAACGCGAGTTTAATAGACCGAAGTGCTTATTAAAAATGCTTATTAAAACACTTGTAAGAAGAAATGCAGTCTTTTTATAGTTCTTTATAAGTCAGAACTGAAATATTGGTTCGTAGGTTAACGAAAATCTCGGGAGCATTTTGTAACATCATATACAGTCACCGTGTCCCGTACGAATTTCTCCGGTAATTTCAACTGACTAAACTTTAGACTCCATTTACATTTCTCTTAGGGTAAGTAGTATAGAGAAGTTATTTTAATTTTTTTATAAAAATTAAAAGGAAACTGTCTGTAAGTATTATGAATTAATTAAACTTTCCCTTGTACCGATTAAGTTTAATGATATTAAAACTGTAAGTATATCAGCAAACAGGTTTATAAAACAATTCCTAACAACAATATTTGCCAAATTTCTTGTAACTTCACAAGTATATATATTTATTATCAAGCGTCAAATGTATTCATAATAGTTATTTAAGATCAGTCAATGAGGATAAATGCTTCCGGCCTCAGTAAGATTTGATTAGGTCTCAGAGGTAGCTTCCGTCACTCTGAAGTTCCCTTTATCCGTAGAACGGTAGTAGAGCTATGTTGTAGCTAAATGTCACCTTCGACGCCCGTGGAACTGCCTTTGTAAGAAAATTAACAATAAATTGCGAAATACTACCTCCAAATGAAAAGTAGCGCATACCAATTTAAAAATGAAGAAATAAAATTAGTATTTCATCTGTAAGATACCTTACACAGTCTTTCGTATTATCACAATAAAACTATTTTACAATGTTTTCACTCGTGAGATTTTTTGGGGCCATAGTTGACACACATTAAATATCAAAAATCACAGCTGGATTGATTTTGTTGACGATGGTCATCCAAGGTGTGCCACTGGAAAACTTCAATTCATGCCCTAAATATTGCCTGTTGTTAGTTATACTGTTTATAGAATATACTGTTTTCAGCTAAGACCAATGAACGTTACGTCTAATATCAGTATTTAGCTGTGTTTTAAGTTGTAATAAGAACAATAAAATTACTCCTATCTAAAGTAGTTATGGTTTGTTTAATTAGTTGTGAAGTAAAATAGAAAAATGCAATTCAAGCTCAATACAGTTTCTCTTTTGGCTTGAACAATCGAGTAGTTTATTTGATTTATATTGTTTTTTGTAAAATAAACCCAAAGTTGTTCTCATAAATAAATGAGTTAGCAATTTCTTTGGACGGTTGGTTTTCAATGTTCTCGGAGAAGTTCTGTTTTGATTTTTGGATTTATTTCTACAATATTTGATTTGCTGTTGAAGTTTGACGTAGTTATGTAAAATATTATTGTGGTGTTATAATTATATATGGAAATCTAGTATGCTTATAACAAAACATTCTGCTTTGGCATAATCGAGCCTCTAGGTATGTATGGACACATTTTTGTGATTCATCTTTCAGGTAATATTTTGTAATATGTAAGAAATCCATATTAATCTAGCCCTTGTAAATATTGCTTAATAACGTTAGACATAGCTTATTGAAACCGTAGAAAACATAAAAAAAAACACATTGGAAAATTAATTTTAAAAGTTGGTGACATGATTTGATTTCAGCTCACTCTTGCGATTAACGATCTTTCTGCATCACAGGAACAGTTACGAGTGTTATTTAAACATTGATATTAAATCTAACTCATTGAAAGAAATATAAATTTACCGTGTTGCATAATATCTCGTAAAATATTTCGTTTGTGACCTCATGTGTTTCTCATAGTATGAAGCTTCATTTTTTTATTGACAAGAATGAGTCCGTATGGTGTTTACTCAGGAGGCTGACACAATTTCCGTTTCGTCTGTAGGAAAAGGTAAATATTTATTTTCTATGTGATTGTCTATCTGTCTGTCTGTCTGCTACACACATTGAAAATGAAGTGAGCTAAAAACGTTAAATTTTGCATGGCCCAGAGAAGGCTGTTACGTGGCACGCGATATGGCATACTTCTACATTTTAATCATTTAAGATGGTTTATTTTATGCATTTATTTCGGTTAATCTATATCAAATCTTGCAACCGAAACCATCACACTATAATCGCTATCACTGACGTTTTATATTCTATGGAAGATAATTTCACTTGTTTAACAAAAATGGACATCGAGTAAAATTCATATCTTTTACTTACTAATGCCTCTGGCCATCAGTGAGAAATCCGACACAACCTTCATTGTTGCCCCGTTCTTTTGCCACTAAAAGAAAAAATCCCTCATAATATTGCCTATCTCTAAAATAACATAATTCTAAAGCAGCTGTCCCTACCTGTGGTATCCCTACCCCTAAGGGAACGATGAATTCTTTTAGGGTCACCCAAAAATATCATTAGATAGATCAGGCGGAAATAGATTTTTGTATTATTTCATGAAGGGACAAGGTTTTTTATTTCCAGAAATTTGCCATTGTTCAGTAATACACAACGTTCATACGTTTCGAGCTCTGTAATCTGATACCTTCCTCGTGTGAATAACAAACCTAAAACATAACTAAAATCTGGATTAAAATTTTTTTTTAATCTCACCAAAGCATTGTAATGCGCATAAGTCAGGATTCACAACCACCTTGTTAAATTTTAACTCTGCTAACTCTAGAACATGCACTTAGTAAAAGGAAAAACAACACAATTAATTAACACTGAACTACATAATACAGATCGAAACATGTCTGCAATCAACGACCAACAACCTAAAACTCACCAGAGGCCAGTATTAAATGGTAATCGCCACGGCAGAAACAAGATGACTCACTCAAGACTCTTTACACCTTACTTGTAAAATCTCATCTGAGGAATTCGTCTGCGGCGTGGTCCACGTACTAGAATAACCACTGTAAAGTCCTGGAAAGAGTACAACGCAGATTCCTCAGATTGATTAGGATTCGGCTGGGTTTCACTTATTCTTATGTCCCAGTAGATGAGTTGCAATGGGTCTTGGGATTATCCATTCTTGAATCAAGAAGGAGAGATCGGATATAACTTTTCCTTTCAAGATCATCAATGGATTCATTGAGTGTGCTGTGTTGCTTGGTGGTTCATCGGCGCACTAGATGTTCTGAACTGTTTAGTTAGAGATCCTTGTACACCCTCTATGGTTTCTCCAGCATCTTTCCTTGTCTGTAGCACTCTGAAAACCTTGTATGCAGCCGCATTGACTTCTTCAGCCCTTCCTTCCATTCCTTCAAGAGGCAACTGCGTACTCTGCCAGTCACCTGATTTATATTTCCTGTTTACTCAAGATAAATCATTACGCGCGCGCGCGCCCATACACAAACACACATACACACACACACACGCGCACGCGAAAACCAATCTGAAAGTGCTAATATGCATCTTCTCTTAAAAATCACTGCCACTGATTTTTTTATCTTGTTTGGCCAAATTATCCCATTATGTATATTTCATATATTGTTCATTGTGCTTTTTATTGTTTTTTTTATTCTATTCTTTGTTGTTTGTTATTCAATCTGTTGTTATCCATCAATGTAAAATAAAGCGTTGCAAGAAATAAATAAATAAGATGACGGCAAAATGGAGGGACCGGGTACTTTTTTTATTGTTGGTTCATTCTAGATGATCTTCTTAAAACCGTAATGAAATCCCACATTCGTGTATTACAAATCTGTAATCTGTATGGTACTTAAGGTTACCTTAATAATTTATCTTTCAGAATTTGCAAAGAAAGTGTCCTAATTTCGACTTATGGTTGTGTGATTGGTTAGTCTGCCAATTTAATGTATGAATCCTACATTAATTTCTAAATAAATAAGATTCCCTTGTAATATGCTGGCTTCATCTCAATTCCTACGATGGTCTTCGTAACAATAATGATTTTTTTTCTCTTGATTCCTATCTGTGTCTTCTTGTATCCTTACGTTTAAAAGGTCTTTTTCCTCGCCTTTTTATTCCATATACAATTACATTTACACTGTAAACACAGTGGAATCACGTTTACCATTTTTTTGGTGGTTTTTGTTTTACGAAACTTTGCCTAAGAGTATTGTGTGTTTTAAAAACGGATCTAATGTACTTTCTACCTCCTCTTCTAATTTTCTGTGATAATCCCAAAAGTCCTTTTGCCGCCAGCGACTATTGCCATTTTCTATTGGCCTCTGGTCAGCCTTAGGTTGTTAGTCGGAGAGTGCAGACCTACTGTTGACATGTGTTGTGTTTTTATTAAATGCATGTTTAGAGTTAGTGAAGTTGACACACAACATGGTGGTTGTGATTCCTGACTTATGCGTGTCACACCGCTCTGGTATGATTTGTTTACTTTAACCTAGATTATGGTTATATGTTAGGTTAGTTTTTTACTTGAGAATGAGATCAGATTGCAAATCTCGAAACTAATGATTTTTTACCACTGAATTATAGCAAATATCCAGAAAAATTCTGTTTCCTTCAAAATCATCCCATTAGCAAAAACGCAACCAAAGCGCCTCATAAAAGTAGTTACTACATAGCTAAAGTCCTGTCTGTGACTGAAGCATTTTTTATCAGTACAATCGACCTTGTTCTGTATCAACCATTATACTGTTTGATAAAATCCTCGCACAGGCCAGTGGCCTGTGAGGACGGACAGAATCCTTAAAAGAGGATCGGCATCTCAAACCGAACAAACAGAAATCTACTGTTTCCCGATTCCACAGTAGTTTCCCGAAACTACTGTGCCTTTGTGTACCTTAACCATTTGATAATGCGTTCTGCTCCATTGTGTAAACATAGTCGACTCTGCTCCAAAATCATGTTTAAATCACGATAGTAAATATTCCGCTCCAAGAAAAATCACAGTGAATGTCCCTTGAGCAATGTACCGAAAGTTATGTAAACTGCGATTTGACCAACCACACACTAAACTTGTTTACCTCAAAGGAAGGAATAATACTTTATTCGGTGGAATGCCAGTGGTAATACTGCTTGGTTGGGGAATACATTTCAGGGAAACGACCGTCAAACCTGCATATTTGTCCGACCGAATTTCAGCATATTTGTCAGCGCACTCTATCGGTCTTGTGGAAGCCTAAAGCACCTGACTGTTCGTTTGTAACCAAGCAATGGAATAACAATAATAATAATCTCTTTATTGCGTGTTATAGTATTATATGTTAATGGAATAATGCAAGTTATAAAGACATGGTATTTATTTAAAAAATGCTTCCACCGATGTGGTAGTATAGGGGCTTTAAAAATATTAAATTGATTGTATTTTAAAGTGAATTTAAATGTACATGAAGTAGAATAATTTTTAATGTGAGATATCATATTGGATTTAATGTTTAAACACATTATTATAATCAATATGTTTCTCAAAATTGGTCCAAACTGATAACATCAGACTTTTTAAATCAGTGATAATTAATTGGCTGAGTGTTAGTGAAACCCATCACTGGAAGTGTTGGAAATTTTTCAATTCTCTCAAGCAATCTAAATGCGCGATATTTCGAGATCCTACTGACATATATGTTAAAATTTTTGTATGAAGATTTATTTCTACAGATCCAACATTAAATTCGATGATGGTGCATGTCACTCTAGGAGATTTGGATGACTGTTAGGATTGTTACACTCACTGAAAGTGATACTCCCATAATTACCCACATTCTCTTAAATCAGAGCACGGGCCTGAAAAATTATAAAATCTGGTTAACACGATCCTTGATGATTTATTACATGTTTAAGACACTTAATTATGTTAAATTTAGTAAAAAATAATTTACCTCTAACTATAAATGGTATAAACACGGTGTAACTGAAATACACCGACAAACTTCAGGAGGTTGTTTCTGGACTCAAAAGAAACCAAAAAGTTCCTGTAAATGCATCGTTTTCCGTCTGTCCGTCTGTTTGTGTGTTTTTTACAACTAAAATTCTTTTCTAAACAACCATTAAAGGTAGAAAGTTAAAATTTTCAACATATGATAATCAGATAAAGATCGTCAATTTTTTTTATTGAAAATTTTTAGACAACAAAATACAAAACGGCGGCTTGTTAAAATCTGTGATGATCAATTTCTTAAAGACTTGTACTAGAATCAAATTTGCATAAATTTTAAACTAAAAGAAACGGCACCTAATTTATGGAAATCGCCCAAGTGATAAAAAGCTGTTGCATTTTTCTTAACCTAGTAACATATCATATTTTCAAGTTTCAGAAAATTACATTAATTTTCTTGTTTCAAAAGTTGATGTCAGTATTCAGGCCGTATAACAATAAAAATTTATTGGGTTAAGAACCTTAAACATGATAATTATTATTTAACTTGATTTGTATATATTACGTATATATGTGCTTATTCTATAGCTATTTGACGAAATCGTTTGCTTTTTCTGCTATGCACATTTTATACACATCACTGGAATAAGTCTTTTTGTAGTAAGTAGAAAAATAACTGATGCAAATATAATGGAATATAGGAACATTACGCTCTTTATTACGATATCTGGCGGGCAAGAATGTAAGTTGCCTTACAGCAATATGTAATTTATGCTGTAAAACATATTTTTAAAATGTTAAATTCAATTACGATACGAATAAATAATTTTGCTCCGCCTATAAATTGTGATTCTTTACTAACTTTGGCACATTTATAAATATACCACTTATGTAAAATCAGGAAACCGTTAAAGCAGTAAATTCCGTGACGTGGGCGCCAAACATAAGAGTAAATTTGTGAATGAGTCTGTAGAAATTATTGCTCTTTATGATCTGTTTGTGTGAAACAGTTTAAATTTTAAGGAAACAGATCCGCGTTTCTGTTTATATTTCCTTAAATATGATACGTTAGCGAGTCTGCTTACGTTCCGCTCGAATTTCGTGTAGTGTTATTAAACACGTGTGTAATCTCTCAAAGGACATGAGCAATGGAGGCGAGCATTTACCAGATGTGTTTGCTTAACTCCAATATGTAAATGATTACTATTATATGGAAATAGTGAGAAGGTGAATTTTACATTCGTCGCAGTTATTGACCATGTTATTATTTAACAAAAAAACATGTTTCTAAGTACTTTTAATTACAGATTGGACCTAGAATAGTTTTAAAAGTAATTATCAATTACATAAAATATTTTTTGTTAACATAATATTGGTGATTCATAGGATCAATATACATATGTTCCAATAAAGTTTATCTAAATTTCTGCTGTAGTTAATAAAAAATCTTTAAGTGTTATTTTGGTAAAATAAAAACCATTTGACGATCAAGGTGTCTACTAACTTACATTAGATAATGAACGATTTATTGTTCTTTAAGACTAAGAACATTAACGCTATTATACACATAATAATAATCTTAAATATTTCAAAAAGTACATAAAAAATATTTCTGAAATAACCCTAATAGAAAATATTTTTTTTTATTAATATTAGTTCAAATTGCTTAAAACAGTTTGTATTTCAAATATATTCCAAGATATTTTTTACGTGTTTCTGGTTTAATTAAAATTACAGTGCAGAGCATAATAGTTATAATTAAGAGATTACTTTAAACACATAATGGTAAGTACAACACTGGGTCTAACGTTAGGGGTTTTTTACACAAGGCTTTGATTTTAGGTCAACTAGTCCCTAACCTTCAATTAACTGCAATCGTTAATTTACCGAGTTATTTAAATCTGCAATTACCACGTCTTTGAAGAAGGTTTTAATTAAAGATGTAGTAATCTAGTTGCATCTATTGGGCGATTTCTTTGTCATTTTTCATTTATAAAACAATGAAAATCGATCCTACAAATTTGTATTATTTCTTCCAAACGGAATTTAATTTAATTGACATGAAAAAATTCTTTAATGCTGTTAAAAATGAAATATTCATTTGTAATTCATTTAAAAAAACTTCATTAAAAAATTAGTCTCAATAATATGTATATAAATATATAATAACTATATTTTTCTTATAAAATAAGAATTGATATTATTTATCTCTAGTATAAAATGCAAGATATAAAGCGTAGATCGACCAAAATTAAGTAAAATAATATGAAATACTGTTTTATATTAATTAAATAATAAATCAATTCACGTTATTTTTCATAATGATTCTGTGAACATATTTTTAATTCAGGAAAAGAGATTTTTCATGCCACAGAAACTGGAATGAAGGATATAATCGGTATGTCTTAAATATGTCATCCAAATTATACATTACCAATTGATCTTGAGAACTACAAACAATTTGCTAATTCAGTTCCGGAATTTTGTGGTATGTAACATCCCCTCCCTCCTCAAACCTCTAAGCCTACACCTCAGCCAGGTATTTCAACATGATTACATTCATAATTTTCCGTACATACAGTTCAGGAAAAGGTTCACCTAATTATAGGTTATTTGTGTAGTTCTTACATAAGTAAAATAATAGTTTAACATTTTATAGGTATTTTCCAACGGTAACCACTTTCAAAAGAACTTATGTTTATAGCAGAGAGAATCATGTGAAAAATGGAGTAAAGATAAATTTAGAATAATTTTATATAAGTAACAGTTTAAAAGTCAACTAAATCAAATTCTTACTATGTATTTATAACGTCTAATTGATGCCAATAATTAATCATGTTATCTGTAAAAGAATTTTATTAAAAAATATATAAAATATTTCTAGCGTCTATTATTTTGAAATATACTAATTTCAAACAAATAGAAGATGTTCTAGAATATTTAAATAAGAGATACAACTTCTCGTTTTATTAAAACTTTAGTTTCAAAAGAAAAATATAACTTTTGTACTTTGGTGTTCACTTATTCTAACCTGTGTAAATGCTGAGGCTGATTTAAGAAAATAGAATGTGGTAGCTCTATCTTGGGAATTATTCATTTTAATACTGATTCAGATAAATATATTCCTTTCTTTACAATAGTTGCTAAGTACAATTTAAATAATAACATCAGTCTGTTCTGGATTATTGGATACAAGAATACTATTCTTATGAATGACGATAAGAACATTTGAGTTTTTGTTTCAGTGAATTTGGGTTTGATTATTCTAATGGTTACAGTGAAATCTTAACTGCTACACAAAATTGATCCAGTCAACCTTGAGTGATGAAAAATGTAAAAAATACTAACAATCAAAGACAAAATATGGCTCAATCATCGAACGTCAAAGCGATATATCGAATAGAGTATTGATAGTGTCAATAGTGATCTTTATTGTCTCAATGAACCATCAATCTGCCAAATTTGTCGAAAAACTGACAAAAATGATGGAGTGAGCACCATAGTCCAAATAAAGTTTTACTTAATTGGTTTGTTTTTGACGTTTCTTTGTGATGATAACGCTACATCATATAACGGTGGATAACACAGTAGATTGTAGAAGAATTGGTTACATAGTTTTGCTAATTGGTTAGTTTTGCCAGCACACGAGTTTGCATGTGTTCTTATTTTACAAAAATGCGGTTTCGAAAATCTGCCATCTTTCATTTGCATGTCTAATTATATATACTTTGTACTAGTGAGATGTCCAATATTAATTTTAAATATCCACTAAAAATCACTTACCTTTTGTGAAAAAATGGTATAGTAATTGCACTTATTTTATCAGAGTAACAGTCCAGTGTACTTTTCTTGTATGACTTACAGTGAAACGTTGGAAGGATGATGGATGATGGTGAAAGGATTAATAATGTTTCATCATCGATCTATGAAACCGTAGAGGGTGGCTCCATAGCGTAATCACGAAACTATACAACACAGAAATAAAAAAACAAATATCGTTAAAACAACACAAAACACAATCGCACGCCTTACTACATGTATCCCGTGACTCAGCAGAATAGCAGATGTACACTTATTGCTTTGTTGTCTTTTAATCTATATGACAAAACCTCCAAAGGTCCTACGATGATATAATGACAAACACTCGAAACGTGATCCTTCAGGCACAGAAGTACTTTGTACTGTTTGATGGTAAGCCAAGCAAAAGTTTAATTTAATTCTAGTCCACACTCAATTTCGTTACAGGACTTGCAGGACGTTTTCTTATTTCCTCCACCAAAATAAACGCACGGGACAGTAAGCCCGTGGGTTAATGTACACAAATACACTTCTTTAGTTTCTTAAGTATCTGAATATAACGTAAGATAGCAAAGAAAATTCAGCTTATAGAATGGCTATTATTTCTTTTTAACTAATAAGTTTTTAAGTATTAATAACGTTCGGGTAAGTAAATATATATATATATATATATATATATATATATATATTATATATATATTATATATATATATATATATATAGCCATTTAAGACTCATTAATTGTATTCTTTATATAGAAAAATTAATTGACTTGTTAAACTCGAGAATATTTAGACCAATTTGGATAATTTTGGTTTTGCAATATTTGTAAAGGGAATGTTTAAAATGTGAGAAAACTTGGAAAAGTTTCATTTAATGTAAATTTAAATATAGCATTAGCACTTTTCCAATATTTACAATCAAACCGAGTCTGCGTAATGTTATTAGTGCCGAAATATATATTAATTTAACCTTGTAATAGGTTTCTGTGCGTAACAGAATTTCTTATTTTATATTATAGTGTGCAATTCTAATCTAAAATTGTGAAGTAATTACAATATTAAATTTAACTTAATTCTATTTGTGTAGTAAAAGCAATACACATTTTATATTACGAGTATACTAGCTGATCCATTCTACTTGAACATGTATCACAGTGCTTAATAGCTACGCATAAATATCGATAATTTCCAAATAGGACACTTTAATTAGTGTCTAAATAATTTTACTGTATATTAATTTTTAGTTGCACAGACCTAAAAAATACAGGAAGTCAGGATAGCCGAGCGGTCCAAGAGATAATTCACGGAAGCGGTGAAACCTCGCCTCTTGAACGTGGGTGTTTCCGGTCCTATCCAATTAGAAGAAAGTCTTTGTCTCGTAAAGAAACCGGACGCGGAAGGCTAAGCCACATTGTTAAGGCTCCACGAGTCTGAAGTTTGTAGACAGTAGAAGCTGAACTGTCATCTCTTTCAATGAGAATCCCTATAGTATAAGTATAGGCGTAGCATAGACCATTAATTTAGATGAGGGGCACAGATACAGAAGTGTATTAACTACTTATACTTAATGCTCTTAAAGGTACGTACAACCATACTATTAAGAATTTATTCTGAACATTTCATAAACTGCGTCGAAGAAAAAACCAATCATTATTTTTGTCCTCAACATGTTTTATGCATAATCCTGGTGTTATCATTGATCCATTGCAGTTGCATGATAAACATGTGTATTATTTCTTTAATTATTATCGGTTAAAGAAAGTTAATCTTATTGTAGTATGCAAAACACCGAATTAATTAATTTATTAAGAGTTTATTATGAAGTATCTAACAAAATTATTATCCTGAAAAATCATTCTATTTCCTTTTCATTTAAATCGGAGCTTTACGCAAGTTCACACTCTTAAGATATTGACGGGAATCAAAACCATAACATATTAAATAGGTGTAAGTAAACAATACAAAATATCCTTTTGAAGATTATTTCATTCTCGCGCCTTAAATGGTTTGGACTAGGTGTCGACTAAGTTTATGTATTTAATTTTTTGTACTAAATATTTAGGTTTAGTACAATAGGCTAATTTTATTTCAGTTTATCAGCCACAAAACTATTGATTCATTTTTTTAATGTTGAGGGATTCACACACACCCCTTGCTCAACCCCCCCCCCCCGACCGGCGCAACGCTTATGAACAAAAGTAACCCAAAGAAACCATTTTGATTGATTAAAGAACAACTATCATTTATATAGGAGCATGTAATTGATCATTTACATTCATGAAAATGAATTAAAACTCATTTATATTTATTCAACAAAAGTCCCTCTGTAGCACACCTGAAACGTTTTGGCTTCCAACAAAACTGTTCATGTGTTTGGACTACAGATGTCGCCAAGGATTTCTGATGATGTGTGGATTGAAATAAAGTTGGTAATTTCCAATTCAATAATATTTTTAACATATTTGTCCTTGTTTAGCCATTGCTGGTGAAACAAATTTGTAGAAATTAATGGAAAACAAATATATTTTTAGTTTTACTTAATTAATTGTAACACAATATATCTTACCTCAAATACAGGATGCCCACAGTATTACTTTAACTAAGGATAATTATAACTAGAACTAAGGTATTTCGTTAGAGGGAGACATTACAACACTACTTAACCATTTTCGTCTGTACTTCTAAAGAAATGTAGGTTTCACAGTATGGTTTGCAATACAATACGCTTGGTGTTACGACCTTATACTCAAGAGTACTCTGTACATTTTTAGGCAGTTTAGAAGCTGTACATTAATAAATGGTCAAAAGCACGCAGTGGTTGCGTCGCAGTACATAGACTGTGTCTATAAGCAATGGAATTAACTCGTAGGGTCCATCCAAGCGCTTGAGAATTGTGCTTTGTATGATTGGATTTAGATATGGAAGGAGTCACTTCCTAGAAACGTCCCGGCCTCATGATGATCAGCCTTATCCGAGATGTACTCGATCATAGTACACGACGACGATAGAGAATCACATATGAATGTTCAATTACTGTAGGACGTCCTCATATTGCATTTCAATTCAAAAGCTATTTTTTGTGGCGACATTTTTGGATTTGAATGTTAGATAGAGTAAAATCTAAGTACATGCATCTGCATATAAAATTGTCCATTATGACTGAAACTGTTAACTATAATATTGTTTTAAAGGCTTGTAGGGACATTTAATAAAATAGATTAATTTTACAAGTTTGAAAGAGATCAATTATGTTTTAAAATATTTTACAGTTGGTTCAATAATATCAAAATGGATGCAGTTTTTACGCCTTTTTAACCAATAAAGTTTTTTTATTGAATTACAATTTTTATTTGGCAAACTATAAATATGTATAAAGATATAAAACTATCACATTTTAGTTAAGCTGAAATGTGTTAAAGTAAACAAGTGTCAAAAATAAAAACTTAATTTAAAAAATTGTTATTGTTTATAAATTAGATTTCTCCGAAAGTTTAACTTATTTCATTAGTGTTGTTATAAGTCTGAAAACTTTTATAAATAAGATTTTTATATTTCTGAATATAAATTATTATATGTTTTCAATGGAACTGTTTTTATAAATCTTCCTCGGTTATTATTTTGTAGCAATAGTTTATCTTTAACATAATTACTTTTTATTAATTGTAACAATTAAAATACAAGTCAAAATTTCGTTTATTTAATATCTGTGATTAATTATTTTAAAGAAGCATCAACTTGCATTAGAAGCGGAAAGGTTTTGAAGATCAAACCATTAGTTTTCATATATTTAAACGTTATTTTATTCCTCGACGACACTAAACCTATACTTAAATTCCATGTATTAGTAATTTACTTTAATCCCTAAAACAACCATACCATTCCTGATGATTACGGAACTATTCTTTATTCAAAGTGAAACTGATTTATTGATTTAAAAGAACAATAAAGATAAACAATTCACACGTCATATTTTTTGAATAGTTACAATTTATTGCAACACTTAAATGCTCTAAGCCTGCATAATTAATTATAAGTATGTTATTATATTTATAATAAAACGTGGATCTAGTGGTCTGTATTAAGACGTTATACAAGTATCTGAAGTACTAAATAAATCCTTAGTAATCATAACAAGTCATTGCAAACAACACATTTTGCTGTCAATTTCACTAATGCAATATTACGGTCTTATTGTAAAAGTAATAACCTTTCAGATTGCATGTGTTATATATTTATGGTAGTAAAGTTTATGTGCACAAGATCAATATGTAATAAAAAATTCCTCACTGTGATGCAAATGTTCTTGATTGATGATAATGTGCATTGAGTTAAAAAATAATAAGTAACTAATAAAGTATTTAAGAAATTAAAGCTGAAATTATTATGAAGAACTGGAGTTTTATGAATTCCATGCTTACTCTCTCATTGATATATATATATATATATATATATATATATATATTGTTTTTTTCTAAAAAAGACTCACGCGAGTACAAATGTAACCTCATTAATAAAAATATATTTTTAAATTAAAGGGCATTTTTAGCATCACCTCAATCAATATTTACTGGAATGTTTTCTGGGAAAAAAGATGTATCGTATATAACTTTATAGCTTTGTACATCGAGGTGGGATCAGCACAACCACAACCTTGTAGTGCAATTTCTTCTCAAAGGACAATAACGTTTATTTTATTACTTTTTAATAGTACCAGTAAAGAATGTTTCAGAAAGTATCCTATAAGTTATTGGTTGATCCATTAGTTGCAAGAAAATGATGACAATGATAATAATTTGTGACTTGTGTTTATGATGTTTTTTATGAGACAAGATATGATACATATATAATTGGATAAAAACTAATTTTAGAAGTTTATATTTTTATACCATTTGTTTCGTTCCACAAAACAAAGATCGAAGTCATTTTCTAAATAGTTCCAACTAAACAAGACCTTCGGATTAATTCGTTTCAGATTTCCTTACAACCAGTTCCACATTGTAACAGGATCTGATAGTCAATGGTTCAAAGGACTTTCCTTGTTTGCTTGATGAATGCTTAATGAGATTCTAGTGTAGAGAAGTACAGACAGTGTTAGATGAGAATGAATATTTGACACTCAATCACTGCGGTCACTGTCAGACAATGTGTTGTGAATGAACGTGATTTGGTGTTTTTGACTTTGTCCCTATGTTTGTAGGCAATGGTACAACTCGATATTTTTTTTATCTTTCACTACTATAGGCTTCATTAAAATTTAAGAACTGAATTTAAGAAACTATTGCACACATTTGATGACATTTTTTTTTTCAAATGAAAAAAAAAATTGTTATAAACGAAACATTGTGTTCTTGGGTGATGAAACTTTACTACAAGTTATTTTGCGAGAGGCTGGCACAGTTTAGTGGTACTAAAACAGGCAAAAACGTCAATATGACCATCTATCCTATTTCACTTTCTATGGAAAACATCGTTAACCATACAACAATATTGAAAGAACAATGCTGTACATTTAAACACCAATCCAACGATATCCCATTTAGTAAATTTCATTGAACAACTAAAGAGTTACGTTATTCTGGTGGTTGGATGGTTATTCTTTCTTAAACGTAAAAATGGTATTTTACATCCAAGTGCTCATATTTATAATTACTGATTTCACCATAATTAAAAGCGGTTTAGAATTAAAGTTTATAGAATATTTGATTTTTTTACATACACCCATTTTTGTTCATTGATAAACAGTACGAGTTCATAGCTGACAACACATAAGTGTATCTTCTTGACGAACTTTAGACTAATATCGTTGTTATGCTTTCTAACACTGATATAAATTGAAAATTTCCGTTAAGAGGCGAGACCTTATCCGCGGAGTGTAAAAGAACTTATGATATAATCAGAATTTCACTATTAATTATAGTATATTTGGACACAAATGTATTTAAGTGTTAATACTGTTAGACCTGTTGTAGTTATTAAGAGAAATATGTTACTGGTTACCTATAATGTTCAACTTTTTTGTCAAGCTCAAATATATCCTTACAACCAGTTCCACATTGTAACAGGATCTGATAGTCAATGGTTCAAAGGACTTTCCTTGTTTGCTTGATGAATGCTTAATGAGATTCTAGTGTAGAGAAGTACAGACAGTGTTAGATGAGAATGAATATTTGACACTCAATCACTGCGGTCACTGTCAGACAATTTGTTGTGAATGAACGTGAGTTGGTGTTTTTGACTTTGTCCCTATGTTGTGGGCAATGGTACAACTCGATAATTTTTGAATTTTTCACTACTATAGGCTTCATTACAATTTAAGAACTGAATTTAAGAAACCCTTGCACACATTTTATGACTTTTTTTTCAAATGAACAATAGTTATAAACGAAACATTGTGTTCTTGGGTGATGAAATTTTACTTACAAGTTGTTTTGCGAGAGGCTGGCACACCTTAGTGGTACTAAAACGGGCAAAAACGTCAATATGACCATCTATTTTATTTCACTTTCTATGGAAAAGCAACAACAATATCGAAAGAATAATGCTGTACATATAAACAAAAATCCAACGACATCCGATTTTGTAAATTTCATTGAAAAACTAAAGAGTTACGTTATTCTGGTGGTTGGATGTTTATTCTTTCTGAGACGTAAAATTTGTACTTTACATTCAAGTGCTCATAATTTATAATTACTGATTTCACCATAATTAAAAGCTGTTTTGAATTAAAGTTTATAGAAAATTTGATTTTTTACATACACATAACAAAAAAATAGTCAAAATCTTCTAATTTTTAATGAATTCAAACAAGTATCTTTGGAATATTTACAATAAAACACTATCCTTGAAAAATTGTTGTTAGACTAAAAGTTATCGAGATATTTTATTTTACAAATTTGCAATGCCATAATGTTGAAATGGAAATCGATACTATTTATCATTTTCATCAATTCTTCTTTGATTGTCTTTCCACAGTTTCCAGTTATTTGCCGTATAATTTTTAAAGTTTCACAGAACTCAAACGAAGCGAGACATATTGATATGAGCGTTTAATGTATTTTCTGTTCACTAACACTTCTCTAATCTGTTTTCCATATAATGAAACATTATTAATGTTTTTGAAATGGTTTTGTTCATTAATAAACTGTACGAGTCCATAGCTGACAACAGATATGTGTATCTTCTTGACGAACCTTAGACTAATATCGTTTTTATGCTTTCTAACACTTATATAAATTTAAAATCTCTGTTAAGAGCCGAGACCTTATCCACGGAGTGAAAATAACTTATGATATAATCAGAATTTCACCATTAATTATAGTATATTTGGACACAAATGTATTTAAGTGTTAATACTGTTAGACCTGTTATAGTTATTAAGAGAAATATTTTAATGTATACCTATAATGTTCAACGTTTTTGTCAAGGTCAAATATTACAATTTTAATGTCTGGAAACACGTTAAATGATTGAAGAAAGGATGAATACCAACACTCGATGCTAGAATGACAATATTAAAATTATACGGCGTTTTTTATTAATTGAAAACGCAAAAACTACCTATTTTGTGGGGAAGTCTGCAAGTATTTATTACCCTCCACAAAAAAATTCAAAGGAATAGGTAAAGTGGACACATATAAATTTATATAAACAGCTAATCTATACACTACAATATCTTACCAAACTCGTTATGACTTATTCTATGCAAGTATTGCAGCTAAGTAGTAATTGAAATACCTATATGCTGTAAAACACTCTGAAAACTCACAATTGTACCCATGAGAATGCGCAAGAAGTTTCCTACAGTTTTAATAATTTCAGTCCTTCTATTTTATCTATTGTGGTATCTGCTACAGAAAGTAAATATTATGACACTTATTTATAACGTTATTGTATTAGTCTCAAGTAAACATAATACATCATGTACTATTTCAAATTGGTCACAGTTTTATTTAAATATTAATACCACATGTTATAGAAAATTAAAGCCGTTACATACATTTTAATCATAATACAAACTAATAATATAAATTTGCAAACATTCATAATGTTATAAACTTTTTACTGCAGGAGTTTGTTAGTACATTGGGATTCAGTAGATTTATTATCTTTCAGTTGATGTAAAATAAGTAATCTATAGCACTATACTGTCGTGTGATTAACAACTATTGTAGTAATTAGTTTTTTTAATAATGCTTAATTTGGAACGTTTGCATTATTATTTATTTGTGTATTAAATAAATTGGCATGATAAAGGTTTTTTTACTTTAAAAGAGTTTGCTTGTTTTAGTAACATTAAAACACATTATGCTACTGAAATGAATAGTTAATTACTGCTTTTAAATGTATCAAAAAGTATTTAAGAACTCCATAAACATTTTACAGTGACGAAAACAAGTAACTAAGATCAAGCGGAAGACATGAACAATGTAACGGAATAAATGCAAGTAGTTAAAAGTTCATATTTTATTCCAGCTCTTTTGAATTCAACTTCGTATAAAGCTTTTACCATGTATATCCATAAATATTAATTAAGTACATAATTAAGACTATTCCGTGATAAAACTTACTACCGACAAACTAATTAATATCATTATTTATAAACAGGTCGTTTCATATGATGGAACGGTTTAAAGTAGTGGATTTTTTCCAATTCGGATTTTTAAAAAAGAGGGATGTCAGATTTACTTACTGGGTATCGTTCTATAATCCTATATTAGCTAAAGCTGTTGACTCAAAGCTGGGACTAAACGCTTAGGCTTATAAAGTTCTCCTTTCTAAATTTACCTCTGGACGAGTAAACATAACAAAAGGATTATTGTACATCAAAGTATTGAGATTACCGTATTTGTCCAGTGTTTATTCATACCGGTACTTGGGATATAATGCATCAATACACCATACAACGTGTCGCGTAAGAGGCATTGAATAGGCTACATGCAAAATTTAAAAACTATAGACGATTTTACTCTCGATATAACGTAAAGAAATGTGTACATAAAAATTATAGTATGTAGATTAATACTACGACTGATTTAATACTATCGCTCTTAGAATATTGTTCTAGATAAATTCAAAATATATATTTGGCAAAGCAAAGGACGCCGAGACCACAGTGAGGCGTGATTGGACCAAAACGCGTCCCAGCGGACCATCACGTCCCTGACTACACGTTGTCACAACTTTAAATTCAGTCTTACATATCACAATTCTAGACGTTCCCACAATATTAGTAATGAACCAGGAGCCGAGAGGAAATTATCATTATAAAAGCATACAACGTTTTTCTAAACAGTTGGATTGCTAATTTTGGAAACAAATAGGTATATTGGTTTTTGTTCTCTTAGGACAAAAAGCTGAGCAGTTTCAGTTAGACCTAAAAGAACGTTTGCGCTGGTTTTTAATGAGAGGATCTTGACCAGATCCAGGAGGAAGTATTTTGGGAATTGATTTCTGCGTTTACTTAAAAGTAAAGATATCTTATTTTACCAGGCGAAGTTAGGGCTAAGAATCACTTCCTTATACTTAAACTGGGGACCAACGGATTAAAGGTGACTTCCGAATTAACACCAATGGCCGGGCAGGCGCATTGCTTGCAAGGACAGGGAAAGCTCAGCGGTTACCCATAGAATCAGCAGCCACGTTCGACGTTGCTTGATTATCTTGCGATAAACGTTTTACTCTCTACACCGCGCCATTGACCATTGACGTAGGTTTGTTTGAAAAGACTACTTCCAACCTTTTTGTATAAGATATTTGAAATGCTGGTAGTCTGATGAAAACATAAAACACATACGAGTTATTTTCTATTATTTCACAAAAGAAAACTCACAATTATCCAATAATTTGTGTATTTTTCACCGAGGCCTTTCGACATCGAAGATGCCATCATCAGGTGTGAATTAAAACAATTTCGTGAAAAATACACAAATTATTGGATAATTGTGAGTTTTCTTTTGTGAAATAATAGAAAATTTATATTCCAATAAGAAGAGCTCCTCCTCCTTCATTACATACGAGTTAACCTACTTTCTTTTAGGGCATCGAGAGGTTAACAAACAAAACAAGGTTATTCTAACCGATGTAACACATTTTCTTATGATTGGTTGATTCTCCATCAAACACCTCTACTTAGCTTGATGGCATAAGGTTGGCATATTGACAATTTTATCTTTTTAGGCTATCGGGAATATTAAAAGCAAATATATAGTTCTTCTAGAATTTTTCAATACAATTTTATCCCCTATTGGAGGAAGAGAAGTTAAACTACATTAAAAAGGTTTACTTCGTCGGTTGAGAGCATGAGGCACGGGAACTTAAAAGTTCGTCATTTTAGGCCATCAGAAACTTGACAAAACGAATATAGTTTGTTAAAAATGAGATATCTAAACCTATTTCAACCTCAACAAGTGGTTGACTGTCGTGAAATACTTTTTACTTATCTTTTGAGAGCACATTACACGTGTTTGTAAAATTTTATCTTTTAGAATGTTGAGAAGTTGAAATAACTAATATAGTTTTTCTGTGGGTTGTAAACATCTATGAAAGGTTAATCTTTAAAAACGTGCTTTAGTTTAATACACACACACACACGCAAGCGCAATCTTACAAAAACAAACATGAAAAAACACATAGACCCATACAAAAACAAACATGCACTCGCAGTTCGAACAATCGCAAAACCTGCGAAGAGAGAGAGAGAGAGAGAGAGAGAGAGAGAGAGAGAGAGAGAGAGAGAGAATCTTTGTTTACAACAATATTACTATTCTAGTTCATTAATGTCAAAAAGAAGACAAACACGCTTGCTCGTGTTTAATTTTCCTTTTTAAAAGTCTATATTGTATTAGATTATTTTTCCTCGCGTTCCCGATCTAGAAAATATCAATACATAACCAGGTCTAAAAATTTTTTTCCAATTTACACTTTATAATTTGAAGTTTGTTCTGTCAGACAATACAAGAATAATTACAGCTCTTTAGTAACCTGGCTCCATATTTAACAAATCACGTGGTTACGACTGTGTTACAACACCACAGCTGGTGCATTTTGATCATTAAGGAATAATGATGTGTCGTCATCAACCAACTAATTGGTGTTTATGTTTATCAATGTGGTATAGACTTTGCGTGTATCTTGTAAATTCTGAAAAGTTGTACGGGATGATTACAAATTATCTTGTAAGCAATATTTATAAGCAATAATCCCATTTTACGCAATTAACATACCGGCAAATCCCGCATATCGGAAGCTACTGCCGCACCACTCCTTTCCCTTATTTGTTACCTTAGGTGTGACCTTGTCACAGGTATACTTAGAGTAAAAATTTGTGTACATAACTCAAAAAACTAAAATCAAGTTGTAAATAAATAAATAAATACTGTTTTTTATTATCAAACGTTTCTCAGATACGTTTTGCAGAACAACTCTCGCTACTAACCTAAACTATTATTTACTATAACAAAAAAACAACCAAAATTACAATCTAAAATTGAAACCATAATCAAAAAATTAGAATTCTTGTCTTACGTATATATTTTCAAGAATCTTAAATATAGCTGATAAGATAGATATTGGTCTCATCTGGCTTACACTGGAAAGGCTCTGCGTTTTTGGTAAGAGTTGGACAATGCTTGTCTTCCAGGATTGCGGAAACTTTCCACTTTTTAAGGTACGTTATTAAATGGGACTCATGGCTTTCATCATATCAATACGTATTTATCATTACCAAACCACCTTAGAGCTTATTTCATCTTCTTCGTCTTCAGAAACACTATTGGACACAAAAAAATGTTGAAGATCGGCTCGTTTTTCTTGTACTGTAACACATTTTAATTCCTTATCCGCTTCATAATATTCTGCCATGATGACAAAGTACTCATTTATATAATTTATTTATAGATTATTTGGGAGCTCATTTTCTATGTTGTAAACAACATCATCGCCTTGGCTTATGATCAATAAAATTAATGCTGAGACCCTAAAATGTTCTTTAGGGTCTGAACAATTGGATAACTTATTCGTGAAATAAGATTCTTTGCCGTCTATGCCTCTCTACTCCGTCTACTAATCTTAGTCTTGTATTTTTACCACTCATAATCCTATCGTGACTTTCAGTATTTTCATTTTAGCTTATTTTTATGTTTACTCAAAAATTAAAATTCCCCTGTCTTCCACACAGATTTTCTATTACTGACTCTTTTTTGTTACTATTGGTGCAGTTTTATCAAATATTAGCCTCGCGTTTGATGCTATAAAATCATTAATTTTATAATAAAGCTCATTTGCATTTACATTCAAGCTTTGAGTAATCTTTATATGATACTATTCTGGCCGGTTGATTAACTAACGTATACTTTAGTTCGCAGTAAGTTTTGTGATCTGTTATATTCATAGCTCTATGGTTACAATTACTTGAGACATCGATCACCCCACAATTTTCTGTTATGATGTGTCTATAAGAGGGGCTGAGTTACTTACTACTCTCGTTGGTACATTAATATGTTGTACAGTATTGGTAGTTTGTAAAGATTACGCACAAATTTTACTTCATAGCATGAACTGGATATTAGGCTCACAGTAGTGTCAACTAAATACAAGACTGATTTAATAGCCGTTTCGACAAAAACAAAGCGTGGAAGAGAGAACGCAGTGCAGTGTAACTAACTCGAGGGTGTTTGTACACAATGGCAAGACCCAGTCTCATTCCTCCCACTATTAGGGTGACAGATATATGTTCAATACGAAGGTTCACATCAGCCAACTCAAACAGTTTGCAATACCCGCTATTAAAGTAAGTCGCCACGCCCCCACCAGCCTGTGAAGGGCGCTGCGGATAGGCATTATGGTCGGCTCTCAAGAGGGTATACTCTGTTTTCTCATTTTGGTTTGAAGGAGTAAATGGATCAAGCTATGTCCAGAAACACTAATTTTTAATGGTAACAATAATTTCTTCATAATCAGCAATTTAAATCAACAGTAATCGTTTGAAAATTAGTTAACCTCTTTTATCATTTAGTGTGTTAAGCGATAAACTAAAAGCCGTTATGAAATACAAAATTAAAACATTATATGGAAATAAAGGAATATTATAGCAAGATAAAATCAATGTGCCTCTCAATCAATTAAGCAATTATTGTCTGGAAAAATTGATAGGCACAATATCGAGCCTTATCTTCCGATCTACCTGTTTGGAAAACTAATATTCAATGCAGCACGTACAGTTCTTGCAATACAATGGTGAGACATTTTGTTGAAAGAAAATTAATCCTCTCTCTCCTTCAGTCTGCGGAAAGACACTCAGCTCTAATATATCACAGTAATTATGCCCGTTAATGATAATTTCCACAAATTTGAACGAGCCGACAACGGAGTCATGCACGAGTCTACACCCAACATTTCATGGTGCTTAAACTCGATTATCACAAGAGATGGTTCTGACTCTCAAATACTAAAACTATCTATTTAAAGTACTGCTGATATGTAATTTCGGCTCTTCTGTAAACACGAAGTAGCTCTCATTTACATACATGTTTTGTACTCTATTTGTTTATAACTTATTTGTATTCTGTTATTTTCAGATTGCCATCATGGTTATCCGCAAGACCAAGGAAAAAATATTTTATAACGCTCACCTCAATACCACTGAGTCACATGCTCCATTAATGAACTAGATGTTGCTTATATAGAGATTATGTTTCTTCTAAAATTTCGTCTGTAGGTTATTTCGTTCTCGAAACATCCTGCGGACAGACAGAAAGAAATGAAATGTTTCCAGTTCCACAACGCATTCAATTTCGCCAGCGTTCAGACAACAAGTACTTGGCAAATAGTAAATAGCTGAGCTTCACCTAAAACTTTAATCTAGAAACAATTCATGAATACAGAGTTTTATCTGTCAAAAGAGGAATACCGCCTGGCGTATTAATTTTTGTTTTTGCCTTATATACAGTATTAGAAATCTGGAGGAAAAAAAGTTTCAAATCGTAACTTCGCGTCCATAATAAACAGATTTTAAATTTCGCTTATTTTTAGGTCTCAATTTTGTCTACCTTTGTCTAGTAAACAGCCAGAATCTTAAATTCACACAAATGCAATCAAACACAAACATTGCATGCAAGGCACAGTTATACATATTGATGAGCGCCAATCAATTAGTGATCTAATTAGGCTGACAACGTTTGAGGATGATCAAAATGCAGTAACAGAGTTGACGTTGCATTGTCTTGACTACATAATTTATCTAAGTGAAGTGACTTGAACTTTTATTTTGTGTATCATCTTCCAAATATATTTTCTTCTTAATAATAGAAGTGATAGAGTTAAAAATGTATAAAACATGTTTATGACATCTACTTCCACTTACATAACCAAATCATATAACGCTGAACAATTGCAGATATTTTGTTGTACCTAACACTAATTCTAATCATATATGCACTGTTCATCATATGCTTTGAAATCCTCTCATATTTCATATTTCATGGCATTATTTAGGATTACTTTTAGCATAGTAAAACATTTTATGAACTATTTAGTTCAATATAGTAAACCTTGTAATATAATGGCATATTTTAATTAAAAAAACATCCTTAATTCCATGTGTATGAGTACTGTGGATACTGGAGGTGTAATGAAATATCTCTGTTTATCATAAAAATGTAAGTTTATGTTGGTATTTATATTAAAAAAACTGAAGTGAGAATCTAGTTCATCATGTTATAACTGTATTTTTACGGAGTACATTTATTTAGTATTTATGATTTTTTGGCTAAGCGGTAATGAAGCCTGTTCATTGTGAGGCTGGAAAACTGCCGTTTCTGTTTGTTTTTTCTATCTTTCTGTGTACACGATCTCGAAAACGAACTAAATAAAGACTTTAATGAAATAACATTATATTTAAATTGTGCTTGAAGCTTAATTTATATTTTATAAATACTAAGCGCGATTATAATGAATGCCATTACATGGGATTTGGTTGAGCGTTAGAGAATATACTTTTACATAGGTCTCGTGGATAACTAGAATCTCTACTACAACACTGCATATTTATACACTTTATAACTTTGTAATCAAGCTGAGTAGAACGATACGAGATTTTAACATGGGACGTATTGACAGGTGTAAATAATTCATAGAGTACAAAGAAAAAACAATATATTCAAATTACGTGTCAAAAGTCGTTACTAGATGAGATTTCAAAACACGCTGTAGAAACTTTCCTACCTCATCGAAACATTCATTATTTGAATACTAATGGGGAAATAATTTAATAAAACCAAAATGAGATCTATATTTAAATTGGTGTTTAAAAATATTGGTGATAAAACTTCATTTCATTTCAATTCGCAATAAGATGTCTATTTTATATATATACAATTAATTCGGAATATTATACTAAATTAGCATGCTATTTATTCACTTCATTTAATAACAGGTATAAATTCCTAAATATTCCAAAATAAAGCAGTTCCAAGTTTATTTTTCAATGCAACAGTTCGTAAATAAACACAGTAGTTGCCAAGTTATTACTGGTGAGGTAATTACTCATATTTAATTGCCGTTAACACACATCCTGTGTCGCCAAATATGCATTGTCAGTTTACCTGTTATAGAATCATATATGCGTTTATACAAGAAGTGAATGCAACTGTTACTTGTGGTTTTGCTTACAGTTGCCAATGGCGCAGTGTAGTGGGTACGGCGGTTATCGCAAGATAACCAGATCAAGCAACGTCGAGCGTGGCCGCTGCTTGGACAGGTAACCGCTGAGCGATCCTGTCCTTACAAGCGGTCCGCCTGCCCGGCCATTGGTGGTGGTTCGGAAGTCACCTTCAAGCCGTTGGTCCCCAGGTTAAGTGTTAGAGAGGGCTTCTTAGCCCTAACTTCGCCTGGTAAAATAACACATTCTTTACTTTACTTTTTACTTTTAACCTCTCACTGATTCATGAGCATGATTCAAACAGCTATATTTTCCAATTCATGCATGTAATGAGTTTTTTATTCATTTGGAGCACAATAACAGAAACAATTGAATAAATTTTGCTCAAACGTAACAATGGATATTGTTTCGCAGGTAGTAATTATGTCAAAGTTGAAATTCTATTCATCAAGTTTGTTCAGAAATTAATTTAAATCTACATGAATAACTTAAATAACAGCAGAGGGTAACTTTTATTATTCTCACTGTTGGAATACTAACACTTGGCATTTCACATAAAACCTGTATAGTGTTTTCTTGTATGTGCATAGAATATATTTTATATAGTGGCTCATTTTCATTTATACTAATAGCTCACTTTCTTTTCTAATTATGATTATTATTTTCTTTCGCTATTCAAACCCTAATACTATTATGCATCGTTAATTGGAATTCTAATTCTAATTTAAATTGTGAACTGAAAATATGTTTATATGAATAAAAAGAAAATTAAGTATACAGTTGTGTTACTTTTTTTAATCATTGCGATAAAATACTCTTTACTTAAGTTCCCCACAACTGTTTTCAAAAGATATCTGAAAGTGGAATTATCTGTAACTGCGGCACAAATAGTGGGAAGCATATAAGTAAAACTCAAACTTGTCATATTAATTCTATAAATCCGCAAATCTACACCCTATTCTGTCATCCTGCTCCTGCATTCTCCCACATTATTCTTTTTCAACATGGAATATATTAACATCGAAATATTGTTTACCATCTCTGTGTCACCTAGTAAGACTGTGTTTGGAACTCATTCCTGCAGCCTATTCCGTCTTACCGCTTAACTTAGTGTTTCAAAGATCTCCTGTTATGAGATCACCTTGAATTTTCTATAGTATCCCTATAGTATTCTATTGTATCCCTGAGTTATGTCACGACTATTTAAAGAAATTTCAATCTCTACACCATTTCCTACCATGCAACAATAGGATAACATACATTTTCATTAGGTAGTTTTCTTTAGTATGTTTGTCGCGAAAAATCGATGTAATATCAATTTACTTAGTTCCAATATGCTCCTCTCTAGCCGGATGCAATACAATACTTTTGAAGTATGTTCACTGTTGGAAAGGGCGCAGCCAAAACAAACGCGAAGGTTGTTACCTATTCATTTTACATACAATTGAAAATTGATACGTGATATTTGATGTCAGTGTGTGGAGCACCCGCGCGCTCCCTCAAGAGTTACTGTCAACCCTCGGTATCCTGTAGTAATTTATTGCAATAAACTGTTTCATGGATTTTTCTTATAATCACATACGTACCGACTAAGAAAGGGTTTTAGTTTAATTTTAACTGAGATCCTTACTTAGTATGGCGTTGAAATTATAATTGAGGCGTATGCCTCTTTTCTCTTTTAATACAAAACAAATAATATATAGATCTTTGCTGTTAAAAAAATCAATATCATCTATGTATATTTATCTATCTAATTTTTTAGTGTTTTTATATACAGGCTGTATCATCTACTAGCTCTGAAAAAATACCTATCAATTTATGTCTATAAGAGTATCATTTTCACGTATTTATTAGGTGATTTTTGTGGATTACACAAAATACTTACCACCTTTTATTTTATAAGCTAGTAGATGTTTGCAGAACAATATGTAGTTGGAACTTTTAAAATTCATCGCACATATATGATAATGTAAAGCAAACCTTCAATGACTCAGGAAGAGTTGTTTCGTGCATTCATGTTACTTCGTCTGACAGTGACCACAGTGAGTGTTAAGTATTCATTCAATCCAGGCTGAAATGTCTGATTTTATCAACAGTAATTCAAGCACAAGTCCTAAAAGTCAAGCATTGAATAAATGTTTAAGGGAAGTAATTTGATTGATTCACTATCAGATCGTCTTGGATACACGGGTAAAACTGAACTATGTAAATTCGTTGATCCCATGTCCCTGGCAATCGAAGTAGAAAATTAAACCATAATTTTTAACCAGTTTTATAACCATACTTATTAAACCAGTTTTATATAAGATAGGCGTACGTTATACCAAGTGTCACGTGACAGGCTTCGATGAGGCAGCATAAATAATGTTCAATCCATAGCCAAGTTTTACCCTGTCTATGGTTGTTTTCAACGTGTTTGTGAATTTATTTATTCGGATGTTCTATTGTGGCCACCAGTTACTCATAAGACCGGGATGGATACATTTGATAACGTTTTGCCAAATCGCAATGAGTGACATGTACCATCATCAATCTCAACTTCGCCTATACAGAAATAAACTTCATACACAACCGCTAAAGTCTATAAGTGAGTTCGTTTCTCAATGAATTAAATTAAATAAAGTTCCCTTTGGGAGAACCTCAGCTAATCAAAAATTAAATAGTCACTCAAACATGTAAGCCACCACATATTTATAAATCTTATGCAAAGTACTTTGTAATTTATGTCAGCTATAATTTCAAAACTAAAAATACTATTGCTTTGTTCGCGGTGGAATAACTAACTAAATTGAATTTTTAATACTATTGTTGGAATTACCCCGCTTGACCAAGTTTCAAATGTTATAAAACTAAAGAGAAATAGATACTGTGTTACTTAATGTGAATAGATAAGGCCAATTCTATCCATTCTATCTATATTTACGGGACGTCATTACAGTCGAGTTACTGATAGAAACGAGTTTGTTCCGCCAAATATTTATTTTTATAGTAAATATATTTTTTATTCAATTTTTAAAACAGAACAATAATAAAATATTTTAATTCCTTACTTGTTAATAATCAAATATATTCAAATTTAAATGCGACCTTTTAAATTCAGTCCAACACTAAAATCTGTTCCTATTGAACTGTTGTGGCTGTGCGTGTTCTAAAGCGGCAAACGAAGTAAAAAGCTATTATAAATATATGACAGAAAAATATTAAATACAGTAATAGATATTAAGTAAACTCTAACGATAGTACAAAAGGAGTCAACATTATAAATTAATAACATAAAATGGTATAATTATTATAGGATTAAAATGGATTACCTCTGAACTAAGGATTCACTATAATAGCGCTATATATGCAATAACGAGAATAACAAAACTTCTACCACACATTAGCATCTATCTCTGGAAAGCTTAATGTTCAATAAAACAAACGGCAAAATTAATACATTTTGCTAGTATATGTCATAACCAAACAGCTAATACTCGTATTAAGATTATTATTAAAATAAGAATAACTATTTGGGCAACATGTGAGGTCCGTTAATAGACTTTTAAGCTAAAAATATGCTCTCATATTATTAACATGGTAACTCCAAATGCATGTGGACACGCGTCCTATGCTCCAGTATTTGAAGTCAGAAATAACCACATTTACAGCGAAAGAACATTCTATGGATACTAAATATGTATATAAAATAATAAAATAGATAACTAAAATCGCCGTAATAAGTCAGTTCTTCTAATTATATAGATAGATGCCTTCCACTGTTTAGAAAATTTGAAATATCAATATATAAATCTTGATGAGAACACGTTGAGGAAAATTTAATTCATACATTATAGTAATAAAATTAAATTATGCTACATAATTGTCATGTGTGGATAAAGCAACACGAATTTCCGAAATTTAACCGTTTAATGCCAGGCAAACAAACGAATGACCTCGTTAGGAGAAGGTTAATGTTGAAATCCCCAGTGTACACTGACAAATTACAGTAATATTTAAGGTACAGCAATAACATCGAGTTGAGAATATCAAGTAGCGAGTTGTAACAGCCAGATTTGCTGGTGAATCCTTGTTGATTACGATCATGGGATTTAATCAACCACGTTGCAAATACATGAACAATGCCATCGGATTAAATTAGTGTGGTTGTGTACTGATTTGGAACCATTTTATTATAATAATTTATTTTGGCGATCCCAGATTTGGAAAATAGTATTGGCGAATATAGGAATATAGATATAGATATGTTAAGTAGTTTTGTAATAAATATGTAAATTGACAAAATAAACAATAGTGTGAACTTTTTTAATAAAAATCTAATTTTTAATATATAAGATACACAAACTACGTCACACAGCCGCAGAAGCATTATTATCAGGAGGAAAATACAAATTTCACAGGTTTTATGGTTCATAAATGTACATATTTATTATCAACCGTCAAGTACATTCATAATAGTTATTCAAGACCAATCAATAATATTTTTAACCAGTCAATGAGGACGAATGCTTACGGCCTCTGGAAGATTTTATTAGGTCTCAGAGAAAGCTTCCATCCTTTTGAAATTCCCGGAAGATGAAACTTTAGACTTTGTAAGATTTGTTTAACTCTCAAAGGTACCTTTCGTCGTAAATATGATAAATTTCGGCCTCTAGAAGATTTGATTAGGTCTATAATAATTCTTCTGTACTTTTGAAGTTCCCGGAGGATAAAAGCTTCCAGCTTCTGGAAGATTTTAATAGCTCTCAAAAATACCTTTCGTTTTTTGAAGTTCCCGGAGTATAAAAGGTTCCAGCTTCTTGAAGTTTTTAGACTCAGAGGTTTTAGCTTCTGAGAGGTCCTGAATTTGAAGTGCCTAGGGTCCAGATGATTATAATATATAATTTCACCAACGGTATACTAAATCTTTTGTTACAGAAATCTTTAAAATAAAATACTCTTGAAAAATTGGTCTGAATATCGTACTCGTTATCTCAATTTCAATGGTCTTCGCATTAATAATGATATTTCTAGTGTTTTCTTTGTGTTTTTTATATCCTTCTGCTTCAAATATATTTTTCCTCGCTTTTGTATTCCATATTGCAATTCCATTTACACATAGATCTGTAACACACATTTGCATCTGTAAACATAGATTTTGGAATCATGTTACCCATTTCTTTTTTAGGAGACTTTCTCTAAGAGTATTGTGTGTTTTAAACCCGGATCTAATGTTGTACCTTCTCTTCTAATTTCCTCCGATAATCCCAAACACCCTTTTTGCTTCCAGCTTGTTTCTGTCGCGACTATTGCTATTGTTTATTGGCCTTTGAACAGGCTTAGGTTGTTGGTTGGCGAGTGCAGTCCTACTGTGACATGTGTTGTGTTTTATTAAGTGCATATTTTAGAGTTAGTGAAGTTGACATACAACATGGTGTTTGTGATTCCTGACTTATGCGTGTCACACCGCTCTGATATGATTTGTTTACTTTAAACTACAGTATGGTTAGGTGTTAGGTTACTTTTCCACTCGAGGATTAGTTCAGATTTCAAATCTCGAAAGTTATGATTTTTTATCACTGAATCATAGTAAATGTCCAGAAAAATGTTGTCTCATTCAAAATCATTCCATTAGCAAAAACGCAATCGAGGCGTCTCATAAAAGTTGTTACTACATAGCTAAAAGTAATAAAGCCATAAGATCGCAAAAAGTTTATTTCTAATTGCATTAACGATACCATCGTATGTATGTAACGTGATGAACATATACAAAAACAGAAAATTTCCTTAACAAATATTACAATATCAAGGTGAATATGATATATGATAAAGGATATGTTTTATGTTATTAAATATTCAGCTGTCAACATTTCCCTGGTTTTCTATGCTAGTTGATAAGAACACAAATTTCATATTCTCGTGCCATCATTGGTACCTATAATGCAATGTTAATTGTTCGCTAATGATCAGCCAGTTAATATGGATCATCATGGTTTCCTGTATAAAAAAAGAAGCCTCATGTTGATAGCTAGGTTGTAGATGCATCGGTCCTTCCCGGGGTAGAGTGGTCGCGTCGGTGTATATATGGCGATATATGATATATGATAAAGGATATGTTTTATGTTATTAAATATTCAGCTGTCAACATTTCCCTGGTTTACTATGCTAGTTGATAAGAACACAAATTTCGATTTGTATGTCAAGGGTACAGTCAGTTCGTTTTTAGATTCTTACTGCGATCCAGACAAAAGACAGACAAACAGAAATCAAACGGTTTTCCTGAAACTAGTGTGCCTTTGTGTACCTTAACCATACTATAATGTGTTCTGCTCCATTGTATAAACGTAGTCGACTCTGCTCCAAAATCATGTTTAAACCACGTTAGTAAACATTCCGTTCCAAGAAAAGTCACAGTGAATGTCCCTTGAGCAACGTATCGAAAGTTATGTAAACTGCGATTTGACCAACCATACACTAAACGTGTTTACCTCAAAGGAAGGAATAATATTTTATACGGTACGATGCTCAGTGGTAATACTGCTTCGTTGGGGAATACATTTCAGGGGAACGACCGTCAAACCTGCGACTGTCAGCTTATTTGTCAGCGCACTCTACCGGTCTTGTGGAAGCCTAAAGCACCTGACTGTTCGTTTGTTACAAGCAATGGAATAATGCAATGATACAAAAGACAAGATGTTTATATAATAAATGCGTCTATTAGCGAAGGGGTTTTAAAAATACTAAACCGATTGTATTTTAAATAAAATTACATATGCATGATGAAGTAAAATGAATTGTACTGTGAGATTTCATATTCTATTGAA
Source organism: Homalodisca vitripennis (assembly GCF_021130785.1). Taxonomy (NCBI): domain Eukaryota; kingdom Metazoa; phylum Arthropoda; class Insecta; order Hemiptera; family Cicadellidae; genus Homalodisca; species Homalodisca vitripennis. The sequence continues at coordinate 151,228 of NW_025776286.1, forward strand.
TATTTAAACACATTATTACAATCAAAAGTTTACTGTAAATTTTGTTCCAATGATAACATTAGATTTTTTAAATCAGTGATAATTAATTGGAATGTTAGTGAAACCCATTATTGGAAGTGTTGGACATTTTTCTTTTCTCTCCGGCAATCTATATGCACGAAATTTCAAGATCCAACTGACCTATAAGTTTTAAATGTTTTATGAAGCTTCATTTATATAGAACCAAAATCAAATTCGATAATGGTCCATGTCACTCTATAAGATCTGGACGTCTGTTAGCATACATCTTTACACTTGTGTTATGTTGAGATAAAAAATCATAGAATAAACCAAATTTTAAATAGATTTGAACCACATTTAATGGCATTTTAACTGTGAAATAGTAATGCACGTAGTATATGTGACTCCTTCCGTATGTTTTCCGTGCCTTCTGTAATGTAAATAAAAAATATTTTGTCTGCAGACTTCAATTTTGTTTCAAACTTCATTTTACATAGACAAGAATAATTCGATGAATGTCCATCTTCATAGTTTGATAACCTCATGGTTTGACTACGCATCATTGAAGATTATCAGTCTGTCAGTTATATTCTGTCTCCATGAGGACTTTTTTCCCCAAAACGTCTGTCTGTCCGCAGCACATCGCCAGAATGAAATGTGTTTTATTCTTGAGTGAAGCAATTAGCGAACTCCTTTTATGTTTTATGCAACACGTAAGATTTTTATTCTAGATATACTGCTGACAAATGTTTTAAATACAAAACTATAGATAGTATTTTTAATAAAAGAGAATTAATACGCTGATAACTATCTACAGATCTATGCTTAAATCAGAGCACGGGCCTGAAAAAAGTTATGAAATCCGGTTAACACAATCCTTAATGTTTTAATAGCAGCTTATGACACTTAATCATGTAAAACTTTTCAAACAACAATTTACCTCTAACTATAAATTATATACACAGGGTTTAACTGAAATGCATCTACAAACTTCAGCAGGATGTTCTGAGGACAAAACAAACCAAAAGTTTCATATAAATGTACGTCATACAATGCACCGTTTTCCGTCCATCCGCCTGTTTTTGTTTTTTAAATAAAACTTTTTAAGCATTCATTAAAGGTAGAAAGTTAAGATTTTCAACGCATGCTAATCTAATAAAGATCGTCAATTTTTTTTATCTAAAAAATTTAGTTAACAAAATTCAAAATTTGGTATAATCTTTGATAACGAATTTCTTCCTAAAAACTACTAGAAACTACTTCCTGTATAAAAATGTATTAGAATCAAAAGGTATTATAAATATTATTCTAATACCAACGGTACCTCATTTATTGAAATTGCTCTAGAGATAAAAATTTTTAACACCTTTTTTAACATAGTAACATGTCATATTTGCAACTTTCTCAAAATTTTAGAAAATTAAAATATTTGTTGTGTTTCAAAAGTTGATGTAAGTATTTACGTAATATAAAAATAAAGTTATTTTGAGTTGAAAAAAAAAACATTAAATACAATAATTATTATTAAATTAGATTTCTACATATTATTTATATTTATTTATTCTATACCAATTTGATGCATTTGTTTGCTTATTCTGGTATATCACTGGAATAAGTCTGTTTGCCGTTAGTAGAAAATTAACTGATACAAATATAATGAAACATTAAGCTCTACGTTACGCTTTTTTAGCGAGTAAGAATGTAAGTTGCCTTAGAGCAATATGTAATTTTTGTTGTAAAACCTGTTTTCAAAATGTTAAATTCAGTTATGATGGGAATAAATAATTTCACCCCGACTATAAAAAGTGATTTCTTTAATAACTGTGGAACATTTTGAAATGTACCACTTATGCAAACCAGGAAACAGTTAAAACAGTAATTTTCCTGACATGAGCGTCATACATAAGACTAAATTTGTGAATGAGTCTGTAGAAATGATTGCTCTATATGGTCTGTTTGTGTGAAACAGTTTATATTTTAAGTACAAAGATCCGCGATCCCGTTTACTTTTCCTTCAATATGATACGTTAGAGGGTCTACTTACGTTCTGCTCGAAACTCGTATAGTCTTATTAGAGATCTGTGTAATCTCTCAAAGGGCATGAGCAATAGAGGCGAGTATTTACCAGAAGATGTGTTTGCTTAACTCCAATATATGAAGATGAATTTTACATTCGTCGCAGTTATTGACCATGTTATTATTTAACAAACAAAACATGTTTCTAAGTAATTATAATTAATCATTGGACCTAGCATACTTTTTAAAGAAATTATCAATTACTTAAAATTATTTCGTTGTTAATATAATATTAGTTATTCATAGAAACAATATACATATGTTTCCATTAAAGTTTATTTGACGATCCTTTGTAGTTAATAAAAATATCTGTAAATAAGAGTGTAATGTTGGTGAAATAAAACGATATTTGACGATCTAGGTGTTTACTAACTTACAGTAGTTTGTGAAAGATTTATTACTCTTTAAGACTAAGAACATTAATACTATTATACACATAATATTGACATTAAATGTTGAAAAAAGAAGATAAAAATATTTAATAAATGTGGTTAACGGAAAATAACTTTTTACTACTAGTAGTTTTGCTTCAAACAATTTTTATTTAGTGTGTGATCATGTATTTTGGTTTAATTACAAATATAATGCAGAGCGTAATAATTATAATTAGGTAATTACTTTAAACACATATTGGTATGTACAACACTGGGTCTAAATTTGTGTAAAGTGATTTTAGGTTCTAAAATCTTGCCATTTATAAATTTTATTTCTAACTAACGTCTAATTAATGCCAATAACTAATCAAGTTACCTGTAAAAGAAATTTAATAAAAGAAAAATGATAAGAGCGTTTAAGTATTTTAAGATGTGTTATATTGCAAACAACAAGAAGAATATGTCAGTAAGAGATAAAATTTCTCGTTTTATTAAAACTTTGGTTTCAAAAGAAAAATATAACCTTTGCTATTTTAATTTTACTTTGGTGTTGACTTAACCTAACTTGTATAAGATCTGTGATTTATTTTAGAGATGGCTCTAACGGAATACTACATTTTAATACTGATTAAGGTAAATAAATTCTTTTCCTGAGAACAGTTCCTAAGTAAAATTTAAATAATAACATTAGTCTGTTCTGGATTATTGGATACAAGAATAATATCCTTATGAATGACGATATGTACATTTGAATGTTTGTTTCAGTGAAGTTGGGTTGAATATTTCAATGGTTACAGCGAAATCTTAGCTACGAGACAAAATTGATTTAGTCAATGAGTAATGAAAAATGTAAAAATTATAACAATCAAAGGCCAAATATGGCTTAATCATCGTATATCAGAGTGATATATCGAACCTAGAGTGTTGATAATGTCTGGAATGCACTTCATTGATACAATAAACCATCAATCTGTGAAACTAGTCGAAAAGCTGTCAAAAATGATGGAGTGAGCACCATAATCCAAATAAAGTGTTACTTCATTTGTTTGTTTTTAACCTTTCTTTCTTATGATGCCACTACATCAAATAACGGTGAATAACACCAGTAGGTTGTAGAAGAATTGGTTACATAGTTTTTATAATTGTTTAGTTTTGCTAGCACACGAGTTTGCATATGTACTTATTATATAAAAATGCTGTTTCAAAACTCTGCCCTTGGCAACATGAAAAGATAGATTTTTACTTTGAATCTCTGATTGTATATACTTTGTACTAGTAAGTTGTCCAATATTCATTTTTAAATACCACTAAAAATCACTTACCTTTTGAGAAAAATGGTATAGTAATTGCACTTATTTTTCTGCTTATCAAAGTAACAGTCCAGTGTAATTTTCTTTTATGACTTACAGTGAAATGTTTCAAAGGATTAATAATGTTTCATCATCGAACCATTGACGCCGTAAATGGGACTCTATAGCGTAACCACAAAAACTACACAACACAGAAATAAACAAACAAATATCGTAAAACAACACAAAACAGAATCGCACGCCATACTACATGTAGAACGTGACTCAGCAGTGGCAGGTGTACATTTATTTCCTTGTTGTCTTTTAATCTATATGACAAAACCTCCAAAGGTCCAACGATGATATAATGACAAACATTCGAAACGTGATCCTTCAGGCATATAACTACTTGTATTGTTTGATGGCAAGCCAAGCAAAAATTAAATTAACTTTCCCACACTCAATTTCGTTAGAGCACTTGCAGGACGTTTTGTTATTTCTTCCACAAGTAAAAATGCGCGAAACAGCGATTCATGGCTAATGTACACAAATACACTTCTTTAGTATCTTAAGTATCTGAATATACGTAAGATGGCAACGGAAATTCAGCTTATAGAATGGCTATTATTTCTTTTTGACTATTAAGTTTTAAGTATTAATACGTTCATGTAAGTAAAATATGTATATAGCCATTTAAGACTCACTAATTGTATCTTCTTTATATATAAAAATTAAATGACTTGTTAAACTCAAGAATAGTTAGACCAATTTGGATAATTTTGGTTTAGGAATATTTGTACAGGGAAGGTTTAAAATGTGAGAAAAGTTGGAAAAGTTTCAGATAATGTAAATTTAAATATAACATTAGCACATTTCCAATATTTACAATCAAACCGAGTCTACTTAATGTTAATAGTGCTGAAATATATACTAATTTAACCTTGTTATAGGTTTCTGTACATAACAGAATTTCTTATTTTATATTATAGTATGAAATTCTAATCTAAATTGCGAAATAGTTAACACAATATTAAATTGCACTTAATTCTATTTGTGTAGTAAACGCACTACACATTTTATATTATACTAGCTGATCAATTCTACTTGAGCATTTATTACAGTGCTTAATGGATACGCATAAATATAGATAATTTCCAAATAGGACACTTTAATTAGTGTCTAAATTAATTTACTTTATATTAATTATTAGTTACACAGTCCTAAAATGTAAAGGAAGACAGGATAGCCGAGCGGTCCAGGAGATAATTCTCGGAAGTGTTGAAAACCTCGCCTCTTGAACGTGTATGTTTCCGGTCCTGTCCAATTACAAGAAAGTCTTTGTATCGTAAAGAAACCGGACGGATGGCTAAGCCACATTGTTAAGGCTCCACGAGTCTGAAGTTTGTAGACAGTAGAAGCTGAACTAATTATCTCTTTCATTGAGAATCCCTATAGCATAAGCATAGGCGTAGCATAGACCATTAATTTAGAGGGAGGGGGACACAGATACAGAAGTGTATTAACTACTTCTACTTAATACTCTTAAAGGTACATACAATCATACGATTACTTTTTATTCTGAACATTTCATCAACTGCGTCGAAGAGAAAACCAATCAATATTTTTTTCCTCAACATGTTTTATGCATAATCCTGGTTTTAGCATTTTTCCATTGCAATTGCGTGATAAACATGTGTATTATTTATCGGTTGAAGAAAGTTAATCTTATTATAGTATGCAAATACACTGAATTAATTAATTTTTTATATTTATTTATCATGCAATTAATTAATTAATTTTTTATTTATTTATTTCTTATTTTATTTATTTATTATTTATTATTATTTTGTTTATTATTGAATATCTAAAAAAATAATTATCCTGAAAAATCATTCTATTTTCTTTTTATTTAAATCGGAGCATTTCACTTTACGCAAGTTCACACTCTTAAGATATTGACAGGAATCAAAACATTAACATATTAAATAAGTGTAAATAAATAATACAAAACAGGGTTTTAAAGTTTATTTCATTCTCGCACCTTAAATGGCTTGGACTATTTGTAGACTAAGTTTATGTATTTAATTATGTATACTAAATATTTAGGTTTAGTACCTGAGGCTAATTTTATTTCAGTTTGTCAGCCACGAAACTATTGATTCATTTTTTAATGTTGAGGGATTCACATACCCCCGTACTCCCCCCCTGACCGGCGCAACGCTTATAAAGAAAATTAACCTAAAGAAATCCTTTTAATTCATTAAATAACACCTATCATTTGCATAGGAGCATGTAAATGATCATTTACATTCATGAACATGAATGAAAACTCATTTGTATTTGATTTCTTCAACAAAAGTCCCTCTGCAGCACACCTGCAACGTTTTAGTTTCCAACAAAACTGTCATTTAATTGACTAAAGATGTCGCCAAGGATTTCTGATATTGTGTGGATTGAAATAAAGTTGTTAATTTCCATTTCTATAATATTTTGAACTTATTTGTCCTTGTTTAGCCATTGCTGGTGAAACAAATGTGTAGAAATTAATGGAAAAACAAATATATTTTTAGTTTTACTCAATTAATTGTAACACTAGATAGATATCTTACCTCAAATATAGGATGCACACAGTATTACTTTAACTAAGGATAAATATACAAGAACTAAGGTATTTCGTTAGAGGGAGATATTACAACTACTCAACCACTTTCGTCTGTACTTCTAAAGAAATGTAGGTTCATAGTATAGTTTTCAATACGCTAGGTGTTAACATATTATACTCTAGTACTCGGTACATTCTTAGGCAGTTTAGAAGCTGTACATTAATAAATGGTCAAACACACGTAGTGGTTGCGTCGCAGTACATAGACTGTGTCTATAAGCAATGGAATTAACTCGTAGGGTCCATCCAAGCGCTTGAGAATATTGTACTTTATATGAATGGATTTTGATATGGACGGAGTCAGTTCCTAGAAACGTTCCGGCCTCATGACGATCAGTCTTACCCGAGAGGTACTCGATCATAAACAACGACGATAGAGGATCACGTGTGAATGTTGAATATGATGTAGGACGTCACCTCATACTGCATTTCAATTCAAAAACTAATTTTGTGGCGAAATTTTTGGATTTGAATATTAGATAAAGAGTAAAATTCGAGGTACAATCATCTGCATATAATATTTTCCATTATTATTGAAACTGTTCACTATAATATTGTTTTAAAGACTTGTATGAACATTTAAACAGATTAAGTTCACAAGTTTAAACTAGATGAATAAGTTGGTTTAATAATACCATAATGCATGCAGTTTTTACAATTTTTTAAGCAATACAGTGTGTTTAATAATTTTCAATTTTGATTTAGCAAACAATAATATGTATCGAGTTATGTTTATTATAAGTAACATATTTTAGTGTCAAAAAATTAAATATGTAATTTTTCAAACTGTTTGTAGTTTATAAATTACATTTTGTCCGAAAGCCAAAGAGACTGGCCTTAATTTTGTTAATTGTAACACTTATACAAATGTTTAACTCTTTAAATATAAAGTACTAAATTAATCCAATAAAACTGCTTTTATATGTCTTGCTTGGTTATGATTTTGTAGCGATAATTTTTAAGGTTAACAGAAGTACTTTTCACTAATTAAAAAATATTAAATTCAAGTAAAAAATGTATTTAATTAATAGCTGTGATTACAAGAAGCATCAACTTGCATTAAAAGCGTTTGGAAATATTTGATTGCTTCTGATGATCAAACCGTTCTCATATATTTATACGGTATTCTTATATTCATCGACGACACTAAACCTATGCTTAAATTCCATGTATTAAAAATGTACTGTACCTCTAAAACAATAAATGAAACCATGTTATTCTTGATTATTTCTTAACTATTCTTTATTAAAAATTAAACTGATATACTTATTTACGAAGAACAATGAAGACAAATAATTCTCACGACAACTTTATTGAATAATACAAATTTATTGCTCTATTTAAATGCTATAAAACTGGTTATTCAATTATAAGTATTTTAGAATAATAAAATGTGTGATTTGTATTAAATCGTTATACAAGTATTTGAAGTACTAAATAAATCCATTGTAATCATAACACTTCTCTGCAGACAACACATTGTGCTGTCAACTTCACCGTTGCAATATTACGGTGTTATTGTCAAAGTAATAACTTTTCAGATTGCATGTGTTATATATTTATGGTAGTAAAGTTTATCTGCCCAAGATCAAAATATAATAAAAATTAACCACTCTGTTGCAAATTGTTCTGCTTTATGATAATGTGCATTGAGTTGATAACCGTCATTTATACCAAATTAGGACAATGACAATAATGTGTGATTTTTGTGTCTGGTGTTTTTTATGGCACAATATACGATAAGCATATAGGTAAACCAGACAATTATTGGCACTGCTGCAGTAGTTGTCACCCCGTGGGAATTTTCAGTTTAATAACATTTAGGTTGGCCAAACTGGTTCCTCTGCTAGGTTACTGTAATACCAGTAGAGTTTGCCATGTGGTTTTAGTGGTCTCAGCTTCAAGATTATAAGGTTAAGTGAGCTGCTCTACAATATTAAAAGGTATGTAAAAATCTGCTTATTTCTTAATAAATCGTTAAGAATGTTGCTACACAAACTCTGTCTTAGCTAGCACACCACACAATTGTTGTTAATTATTAAAGTTACCCTTCTATGTTGAGGTAATGTAGATCTAATCAGGGTGTTTTCAATGTACATAAACTCAAATTAAAAGAAACTATGGGGGTGCCAACTACTGTAAAATGTAAAATGTGCTTTTTTAGTTGTTGGCACTGGGTGCCAACTACTGCAATTTTAACAGATTTAAAACTTAATGAATTTTTTATGTTAGTGTTACCAAAGATATTATGTGAATGTTAAATAACCAATCAAATTCTAATTAGTATAACATTTTACAGTAGTTGGCATGGTGTTTTTGTTATGACCTGGCATGCCAATAACTGTAACAACACAGTACTTGGCACTGGGTCAAGATATAGTTATTGGCCTGCCAATTACTGAGCCCTCAGAAGAATCACATTAATTAATTACACTTTTCTTTTAAAGTTAAAAAACACTTACGTTTTACTGAATTAAAAGTAAAACAACCCTGAAAATGAATTAAATCATATGATTGCTGTATGGTTCATACAGAAAACCACATGATTTCATATATTTTCCAGGTTTGTTTAATTTTTAATTCAAGTATACATCTTCAAGCAACATAGCCTATTCCTTTACAATACGCCTAATATCTCGATGTTTTTTCCAGATTTTAAATCTGCCAAGGATGCCAAAAGAGCGGTATAAGCCTGAGGCTCTTCAAGCAGCATTGAATGATGTAAAAAATGGATTGCTATCGAAAAAAGCGGCTTCAAAGAAATATGGAATTCCTCGTGCGACAATCCAGTTCCGATTAAGCTCAAAGTTTACTAGGGCTGAGCGAGGCCCCCCGCCAATATTAAGCAAAGAAGAGGAAGATCTGCTTGAAAAATGGATAATCGATTGCAGTAAAAAAAGGATTTCCGAGAAGAAAAGAAGATATTCAGCTAAGTGTGCAGGAATTTTTGACTCAGAACAATAGACCAAACCCGTTTAAAGAAAGCCTACCTGGTATTGGTTGGTATCAGGCCTTCCTTCGTCGCCACCCTAAAATTACACAACGCACCGCAGAAGCAGTCACGGCAGCTAGTTCTTGTGTAAGTGAAATGGACATTAAGAATTGGTTCAGCAATATTGAGAGTGTTCTCAGCGAAGAAAATGTTTTGGACATTTTAAAAAACCCGGACAGAATATTCAATGGAGACGAAACAAATTTTCAAATGTGCCCGAAAAATTCCAAGGTTTTAGCTCCACTTGGTTCCAAAAATGTATACGAAAATAGACAAAGGAAAGGCGAAGGCTGCGGTTACTGCTATGTTTACATTTTCAGCGTCTGGTAAAGTTGTTCCACCTATGCTTATCTATCCCTACCAACGGTTGCCATCTGCTATTGTTAATTCTGTCCCAGACGATTGGGGCATCGGCCACAGTGATAATGGCTGGATGAAAGCTGAGCTTTTTTATGAGTATATAGGCAACGTCTTCAACACTTTATAGAAAATAAGGTTACTTTGCCTGTAATCTTATTCGTGGATGGGCATAAGAGTCATTTACCATATCAATTGAGTACCCTGTGCAGTGAGCTACAGATAATTTTAGTAGCTTTGTATCCAAATGCAACACGTATTTTGCAACCTGCAGACGTTGCTGCATTTCGACCAATAAAAGCTGGCTGGAAGCAAGCTTTGATGAAATATAGAAAAAAATCATCCTACGGAGGCAGTTACCAGGGAATGCGTTGCACCCCTTTTAAAGGAAGTCGTAGAAGCGATAAAACCCGAAACCCTAAAGAATGGATTTAAGGCTTGTGGCCTTTATCCATGGAAATCGGATGCCATAGACGTTTCTTTTCAAAGTGTCTTGGAAAAGAACGTAAAAATAGTTGACAAGAGCAGCACACCCAACCAAACCATCACCCTTGAACAGTTTTGAAGGAATTGTAGGCGATGAAATCCTTGACAAATTTGTTAACATCGATTCTGAGGTCAACAAAAATACAGAACACCCCCTCTTTTATACACTCTATAGGGTGTGGGATGAATTCAAGAGGAGTGAAAGTGAAAATTGTGATCAGACTAATGTAATTATTGATATACCAGCAGAAAATAACGCAAATGCACTTCCATCCACAAGCCATGAAGTCCTAAAAAAATGAAAATTCTTTTGGAATGGACCACAGCTATGCAACACCTACTAAGTCAAGGGAAAACCAACAGTGCTACTCAACACCTACACAACCTAACAAATCCCCTCTTGAAAATCCACAGTCATCGCAATCCACAATAGCAGAAATACTATTGTGGCCGGAAACGCCAAAAAGGAAAGGAAAAAGGGAGACGGAGAGAGTTCCCTTTGTCATTACATCAAAAAAATGGAAATCCATCTTTGAGGAAAAAAGGGAAAAGAAGGCTGAAGAGGAGAGAAAGAAGTCAGAAAGGAAAAAAAACCCGCGAAGATAATAAAATTAAAAAAGAAAACCAGAAAAGGCAGACACAAAACATGACAAAGATGAAGAAATGTGGAACTTCAAAAAACATAGCAAAGCCACCTAAGAAGGAATATAAAACAGTTGCTAATAATGTTGTAAAAGAAGAAAATGGACAGAAATTGGACTTGCTAAAGAGTGTCAACAAACCAAATGTTTTAATGAAAAACTTAGGGAATAAAGTAAAGCTGGGTGGGTTATGCTACACGTGCGGTTCGAACATTAAAGACACATATTTTGAATGTGATCTGTGTGATAAGATTTATCATAAAGAATGTTTGCCAATTGATTTTGAATTTGATGAGTTGGACCCTGTGTTTGTCTGTGCAACTTGTGTCGAATTTAATAACGATATTTATTAATAGTGATCTTAACCTATTATATAATGCCTAAGCAAATACATTAAGGCCCTACCAGTAAACAATTAAGTAGTACAAAATTATTAAGGCCTAAATTATTGTTTTTTTATTTAAATTCAGTGAAAACATTCAAATATGTTGATATGATGAGTTTATTGATGAACTATGAAGTATAATACAAAGTCTACAATTTAACTTTTTAGTCATTGGCATAGGGTGCCAATAACTATGCTTGGCTATGACAAGTACTATGAAATGGGTGCCAATAACTGTAAAATTGTTTTTACTTTTTATAAAATTCATTAAAATTAAATCTTTTTTAAATTTTGAAAGTTGTTGTTATTTTGATGATCACAATAGTCTATTGTAATGATTTAATTGGTACCACAGTTAAAAGAAAATGTGATAAACCGATAAAATTTAAACGAATAAAAATTAATCATATTAGCAGCTAAAGGTGCCAACTACTGTATAGTTTATCCTAATTGGATAAACACAACATTTTAGATATTAATATTTTTATACCATTTAATTCGTTTCATAAACAACGATCGAAGTCATTTTTCTAAATGGTACCAACTAAACAAGATCTACAATTTAATTCGTTTCAGACTTTGTAACAGTCAGATCCACATTGTAACAGGATCTAATAGTAAATGGTTCAAAGGACTTTCCTTGTTTGCTTGATGAATGCTTAATGACATTGTATTGTAGACAAGTACAGACAGTGTTAGATGAGAATGAATATTTTACACTCAATCTCTGCGGTCACTGTCAGACAATGTGTTGTGAATGAAACGTTATGTAGTGTTTGTGACATTTTCGTATGTTGAGGGATAGTGTAAAACTCGATAGATTTTTACATTTTTCACTACTACAGGTTTCATTAAAATTTAAGAACTGAACAAAAGAAACCGTATCGCATATTTGATGAAATTTTGTGTTTCAAATGAACAATGCAATGGTTATAAATGAAAAATTGTGCTCTTTGGTGATACAAATTTACTTGGAAATTGTTTTGCGAGAGGCTGGCACAACTTAGTAGTAGACACTAGAAGAGACAAAAGCGTCAATATGACCATCTATCCTATTTCTCTTGCTATGGAAAAATCGTTAGCCATACAACAATATCGAAAGAATTAATGTTGTACTTTTAAACACAAATCCAACGATATCCGGTTTTTTTTAATTTTATTGAAAAACCAAAGAGTTAGGTTATTCTAGTAGTTGGGTGATTATTTTTCTTTATGTAAAAATGGTACTTTTATATGCAAGTGCTGATATTTATAATTACTGATTTTACCATAACTAACAGCTGTTTTGAATTAAAATTTAGAAAAAATTTTATTTCTTACATACATCCAAGAAATAATTAGTCATAATCTTTTAATCTTGAATGACTTTGAACAAGTAAGGTATCTTTGGATTTGTTATTATACTTACATTGAAATGGTATTCTTGAAAAAATTATGCTAGACTAGCAGTTATCAAAATATTATATTTAAAATCTTTGCAATGAGATAATATTAAAATAGAAATTGATACTATGTATAGTTTTCGTCAATACATCTTTGATTATCTTTACATAAGTTTAGAGTTATTTGCTGTAAGGTTTAGAGAGTTTTTAAAAAGACACCAAACGAAGTGAGACATGTTGTTAGAAACGTTTATTTTATTTTTATGTTCATTAACACTTCTCTTATCTGTTCTTCATATAATGTAATATAATTAAATATTCTGAACATTTTGCAATTGTTTTCTTCATTGATAAACAATGCATTGTTGACAACAGATAGGCGTATCCTCTTGACGAACTCTAGATTAATATCTTTGTCTTCTCTTCTAATGCTTTCTAAAACTTATATAAATTGCAAATCTCCGTTAAAGAGGGGAGACCTTATCCACGGAGTGTGAATTAAATTGTTATATAATCAAAATTTCCATATTAATAATGAAAATTTGATCACAAAAGAAGTTCAGTGTTACTATTGTTCGACCTGCTAAAGTAATTAAGACAAAACTAGTACTGGATACCTATAAAGTTCAATTTCTTTGTCGAATATTACAATTTTAATGTCTAGAAGAAACACTCGATGCTAGAATGGCGATATTAAGATGATAGCGCCTTTTTATTAATTTAAAGCGCAAAACCACCCATTTCGTGGGAAAATCTGCAGGTATTTATCACCCTTTACATAACAATTCAAAGAAATAAGAGAAGTGGAAATATATAAATTTATATAAAAAGTTAATCTATACATTACAATATCGTAACAAACTCGTTCTGACTTATTCTATGTCTTGCAAGTATTGCTGGTAAGTAGTAATTGGAATACCTGTAAAACAATTCTGCTTTGAAACACTCTGAAAAGTGACAATTGTTCCCATGAGAATGCGCAAGAAGTTCCTTCTAAAGTTTTAATTATTTCAGTTCTTCTTTTTTCTCACAACCTTTCTTCTTAGTATGTAAGCAATTTTGGTCCCCCTTACCTTACATAAATGTCCTTTTATCTTTTTTATTTAATTCTTAAATCTTATCTTAAAATTTATCTTTTAGCCTACTCGTCATAAACGTTTATAATATTAGCTTTTCTGTTATCTAAACTCTCTATTTTATACTTCACAGGCAAACTCCGAAATAAATATTGCAATTTAATGAAAAATACAAGTCAGCGAAGTTTTGAAAGGTACAAAAATAAGAACTAGTACAAATGTTACAAAGCGAATTCTAAAACCTCCACAAATATAAAAACGAAGTTCAACTTTTTGATGAGTACTACATAATGTAAAACAAATATTTTGACTATGAAGTTGAACAAAAGTGAAAAAGGGTAAAACAGTATGAAATACAAGATAATGAATTTTAAAGCATCTAGAAACGCCTAAAATCCCAAGAAAGTTCTGAAATTCCATAGATATGGGTTTTTTAAAGTTATAGGGTGTAAAAATCTGCAATGACAACTCCTAGAGGTGTGGGGTATGATTAAGATCACACAGAGTGTGTTTATACCAGATACTATAATCTCCTAAAGGCTGCTTATAGACTTTGGGTGCCCTCTAGAAACCAGCAATCGCACAGAGTAAAGGATTATAACAGGTCAGGTAATGTCACTTGGAAAAAGATCTAAAATGTTGGTGAGTCTGGAACTAATGCAGGACTTGTACTGATGATCCTATATCCAAAAACACCTGAAGACAAATATAGTAGTATTGGATTCGAGAATGCTCTCATTTCTGAAGGACATAAGCTTCCAGAGATAATAAGATCGTATAGGTCATAAGATTATCACATCGATATAGATCTTAGAAAATAGGACCCTCCATAGACACTTTGTGGTAGACATATGGTTATGTGGTATCCGCCTAAATAAGATAAATTCAATTGCACTGATAAAAATTTAAATAATGCTTGGTGATATGGATTAAAAATTAATATTGAAAAAACACACAAATGAAGTTACTTTTTGTTTATTGACAGTAAAACCTGCATGTTAGTTTACTAATATAAATTATAAAATTAATTGCAAAATGAGATTTTAGAATTCAAAATGTAAAATAGATACTACTCTAAGACCCATTGCTGTCACTACGTGTTTCACATTATAGTTATATATATATATATATATATATATATATATATATATATATATATATATATATATTAATGAATATAAGTTTATTATGGACTATATTATAAAAGTCCACTGCAGCAGTAACTCTTAGAAAAATCCCTTCACACAATAACTTGTGTTCATCGTCTATTTTCACCGAATAACACAGTCTTAATAATACAATCTTGAATAGTGTTTTGAATTATATTTTCTGTACATCAATATAAATTGAAAATTACAAAGCTAAGTAATAATTTCATGTTTTCTATGAAAATTTACCTTGTAAATAATGATTTCATTATAAATTTCAAAGTTTAATTGCGAAGTGTTTGAAGTATAAATGTACCGATCACTGTACTGAAAAAATATGCGGTAGAATAGTGTAACCTGAAACAGTTAAGAAATCTGAGATTATTCTATTTGTACGCATAAAATGATATCAGAGTGAACAATTAATTAATCTCGAAACAAACACGATATAATTTTGATTTATATTGCAACTTTATGAAATAGTGTTACTAAATTTTATTGGTATATTATTTTGAACCTCATAATTTCGTCTATACAACTCATTTATGTAACTTCAAGAGACTTTGAACCGTTATAACATAATTAATTGAGACACAATGGGTTCTTACAAGCTAGATTATCAAGGTAGTAGTACGCCCCACGAAATGTTGCGTAACAGGTTTCGCTGAGGCTTCATGCAAAACGTATTATACATAAATCGTTGGATTCTCGATATGTCCTGCGGGAAGACAGACAGTCAATCATATAAAAATAAATTGACACAAACATTCATTTCAGCCAAATTCCATTACTGGACATGCACCATCACAGGACAGTTTATTGTCTATGTAGATAGTGTTACGCAAATTCTCTAAAAGTGGTCGTTTCCTTAATCAACTTTTCAATTTTTACTAGAAATAAATAATAACAAATTAATTTACGTCACTACCATAATATTGTCACTTCTCCACTTCAAAGCCACATCAGATTTGGTTCCTAGTTCACTGCAACATTGTGATCGTTAATTATATGTAAGTCCGGCCAGTAATATCTTTAGCACCAAGCACAGGCTCGTACATTATGAATAACAAACATGTTTTACACCTCTAAGTGTACAGTCACTTCTTAGGTCAGCATTACGTTGAAGGTGCATCAAAATCTTATCATAGGAAAATTAGTAACATGAGCAGTATTTATGAGCAGTGCTTACCAATTTTAAATTTGTATTGCATACAAAAGAGAAAATTCCATTACCATTGTTGTCAAATACCTAGAATGTAACCAGTTATTTTAGATATCTTGTATGAAGTATGTATGTGAAAGGAACAATAACTTTCATTTCATTAAAAATTCAATGATTGAGAAAGAACAATGCCTATACGCTTAGTGTGGAGTTGGTGTTACCCATACGCAGCACAACTGATAGACACAAAAATTCAAAGTGACACCTATTATCTTGTCGATGATTGACAGCGTCCACCAAAACACAAGCCAATCTGTGACTGTCAGCTTTTGTTGTCAGCGCATTCTATTGAAATCTTTTCAGCGTCTTTGTGTGTCCAAACAATAGGACACATGGCGTTGTCATACTGACCTCGCAATGCCTGTCCCGTTGCTTCAATTCCGTCATTTATAAACATTGACAATTTTCCACCTAACTATCTCACTAGTGCATGTGTTGTGACAATTATACACGTTCTCATCTCTACAAAAACAATATCAATACCAAAAATGTGTTCTAATTTTATCTAATTTAATATCTAATTTGGTTTCAAAAACTAATTTTTTACTTAAATAAACTAAGCTATGCTACTTAATACGAGTACTGTCAATAAAATAGATATTCAGGCAGATATGTATTTTATTTCATATCAATCTCTTCTTTAAATTTTATCGATAATTCTGTTTTTGAAACAAATCAATTATTTTAAATATCAATATTCTTAAATTGTGAATCAAATGTAGAACATTCCTGAATTAGTCAAACACTCGCTCTGATACATCTCTTGGAAGACAATGTAACCCACCCTAATTTGCATAATGGTAATAACATGTAAAATACATTCTCATCATATATCAATGTGACATATCCAAGTACGCACTTAATGAATAAAGGATTAGTATGCCTTTATGAATAAAGACAAGGCCTTTTCAACCGTTCTCAGCAATTTAATAATTTCCTATTACTATTTCTAATGATGTTCAATCAAATGAATATTTGAATAAGGTTACAGTATCTTCTCGTCACCCTTCTTTTCAAGAAATATTTAATGTCTCGAGTTTCGGGATTGGGTAAACTAGGTTTTTGGAAATTGCTAAATTTGCAAAAACATGATCAATACAAGTGCTCGTGTTATTTGTAACTCTTGTTCGTTCAGTTACTAAACATTCTAATCCGTTGAGTGATAACAACAAATTGTAACCATCTGTCACTTCGATGTTGTTCAAAATATTAAGATTTAAACGTTTGATGTCTCAATCCAAAGTAAGTTATGTATATTCTTAAAATTTTTATTACAAGTAAAAACGTATTTAGTTCATATAAAATATAGTCCTTTTTTAGCTGCATACGCTTGTAAACGCACCCATCTTGTTCTGTACCATTGCACAAATAAATTAGAAAACAAATTTAAATTTAGACCTCTTGTACGTCTGTGTTTTTTGTATTGAATTAATTATTAGTATTTGAGAAACCAATATTAAATTTTAAATATAACATTTTAGAGAAGACGAGTTCATAAAGCTAACAATCAAAATTAAAATAATAATATGACAGTTATTCAGTATACGATTACTTAAGTATTGGAGTAAAAAGTTTTAGAATCAACAATATTGATTGATAATAATATAAAATTTAACTAGATTAAAGTGAATTATATTAAAGAAAGAGTGGAATATTCATAACATACAAAGTATGACAGTTCGGCAGCTACAACCGATAGTTTTATGTTATATTAAGGAAAGAACGATTATTTTAATGTAAGCCTTGTTCCTTTAATAATCATGCAGAGCAAACATTTGAGTCACAACATTTTCGCCCCAGTGCTGCAGTAATGCTTTATCCGTCGCAGGATTCAAGTTTAATATTTCCAGGATAATTTCACGTATTTATCCGTCTCGATCAGTGTAAAAACTTAGTATTGGGTCTGGTTTATTTGATAGCAAAGTAGTACTATAATTACGAGAGTAATATTTTACTACTACAAAAAAAAGTTGTTCTCCCCTATGATACACCCAACAAAGATCTGAAGGTCTTTTTTAATATAAGCAATCAACGTTTTTATGACTAAAATAAGGAGAACCATCCATCCTACATTTCCAAAATTAGAATAACATCTCGTATTTAATTAGTTTTTTCTTTATTATTACCTAATACCTAGTATGACCCATTATTTAACACCTTAACCTATTTAAATTATATTTGCAGCCAAACGTTGAATTTTAAATCCCATAATGAAGCCGTCTTTCTATTTTTATTTTTTACTGAAATAATAGTAAAGGTACGATTCTAGATTAGTTGTACTTTGTATAAAGAACTCATTGGACTAAAATGTTTAGTAAGTAAACTTTTAAAGAGTTGAAGAATTTAAATTCTTATTTTCGAGAAATTAGCCAGGTGTTTTATATATGTCATAACGAAATATATTATTTTCATAATCTTACCTTCGAGATACTAACTATTAAGCATGTACTACATAGAATATTTCAGTTATTCACTATTATTAAAGAAATAACTATACAAATAAAAAATATAGTTAGTTTATTCAATGACAATACAGCTTATTAATGAATACATCGAAACCGCAATATGTAAAATTAAGACCTCAGGACATTTATAATTTTACTAAATATTTGATATTGAAGAGTGGAATGTAAAAAGTACAGACATCGAAGATCCTAATACAGGTATATATTTTATTGTTGACATCGTATTACTCTAGGGCAATGAGATGCAATGAAAATCTGTAGTAGCTCTCTATAGATTCTAGTTAGCTACGTTTTGCTTACATCGCAAAGTAAAGTCATTTTATTACCAAAAGAAATACACTGCACAGTTCTTTTAGAGTTATTAAAAAGTTTAATTATAAGAAACTTCAAATAATGTTTCGCCATTGATTGTGTCTGGTGTTCTATTTACCCTCCATTGTGTGATAACAACAGTAATTAATTATTATACATTGACCCATTCAGCACGTTCACAACAGAGGTCACTTTGATCTGCCAACTGTTCCTCAGTTCCGGTTCTCGGACAACAGCAAACTCTGTTACCCAAACTGTAACAACTGTAGCAGAGAGATTAATTGCAATTAGCGATGGACGGAAATATCAAAGTTATCACATGACTGAATTTGGCACTGTTCTGATACATAAAGGAAAACACGCTACAAACAAAATCCATGTGTAAGCTACAATTTATTCACATTTAAACTAATACAACCAATCCTTAGAAAAGTGTCCTACCACAGTCAAACACTCCTCAGTCAATAACACAGAGCTCTTACCATTTTAGATTTTAAAACTCTAAACCACCGCAAAGTAACAAAATCACGTGACTTTTTGTCCAAATGACACTCATTTAGAGGTAGGTTTTACATGGATAAGGGGACGATATATCCTAATCCTAAGAAGTACAAATGCGAAAGTTATTTTATTGTTTTTTACGCTTTCACGCGTAAACTATTCAACCGACAATTTTTACGTCCAATTCTTAGGGTCTCTGGTATTAATGTAGGCCAATTATTATTTGAAAATTCTTCCGGGCTACGCCTCACTGGTTTATAAAGCAACAAATTCCCATCTCGTTCTGTGAAGTTGTGGAATATTAATTGAAATTAATAGCCAGTTAAATGTAATCAACTGTTTTAGGTGAACGTAGTTTTATCATAGTACAAACATTAGTTTAATTCATTTAACCCCTATTTTCGATTTATTTACATTTATAGTCATGAAAGCATAGAGTATGCTTCACAGTAACAAAACTTCTTATTTATTCCTTTTCTGTAGACACTGTAGAGCTCAGAGTAAGAAGGTATTTAGATAAGAAAATTAAAAATATTATTATGTCATACTTTTAACTTTAAACCTAAGTAAATATTAAGTATGCAATATAATGTATAATGAAACTCAATATTGGCGTCGGAAATATAATTTACTGGAACCGGTAACAGTCAGCTATAAGATATATTAAAGTATCACTAATAATTCGAATTCGTTACAAAACAATAGAAATAAAAATAAAATTCCTGATCATACTCTAAAACGAATACTTGTACGAGATACAATTTAAGTACGCTATAGTTTTATACAATAATTTTTTCAAATTTTGTAAAATAATTTGGATGAAATCTAACAGTGTTTCTTATTACAAAATGCAGTTTAAACAAGGTAAAGCAGAATATAAGTGGACTTGTAAGTTGAATACTTATAAAACTGGTTGGAACACTGGATAATGACAAGAAGCAAGGTTCTGTCAAGGAAGGATAACAGTTTACCACTGCGTAGTTTGATTGTCTACCAGTAACTGTTTTAAATTGATCGAGTTATTTAAATGCACGACCTTTGTGATTAGCTTGCCTTTAAAGGAGTCTTTAATTACATAGTCGATTTAGTTGATTTTATTAATCCAAGTTTGTGCTAAAACAGATACACAAACTTCGCTAGACTTTAATCACTGAAATGTTACCGAATTGAAACCTAAATTAAATTAATTATATTTGTATCATATTATATGATGTGAGTGATATAATTCAAATTATTGGAAATTCTTTTTTGGGTAATAGTGCACATAATAAAAACTGATATAATATTATTTATAAAACGTTTTAGAATGTTAATTGTTTAATTTTCCCTCTATGTTGGATAGACATATTCTAGCGTAAAAGACATATTTTAATAATAAGTTTATATTGTTATACACTTAACTGATTATTTGTGTAATGATCTTCATCACAGCGTGAAGGTAAGATTGTTGCTGAGCCAAGAGATTCCCGGTTCGATTCCCGGACAGGTCATAGACAAAATTTTAGTGTAATAAATTAAAATGTCACTGGTGTAGTAGATATAATTGCCTATAAAGGGATCTCCGCTTGAAATTAATCTCTTGGAATTTTTCCCCCTTGCAAGTCTTAACGTTATAGTATTTTAATCCAAACTCAGCTGTTTTTTATCTATGTTTGGAGGAATCTGTCAACATAACATCATTACATTAAGGAGAAGCCAACTCTCACTTTAGCCTCTCTTTAGTCTGGTCGTTCTCATAGTCCACTGGCCTGTGTGTGGGTAGAATCAGGGGGAGAGTCGGCACTAATAAAAAGAGCTATGGTCTCAGATAGGTTTTAAACCTGCACTATCTCAAATTCAGATCCAAAATGCGATGTCATAGACCTTGAGGCCATCAGAACTTCCGGTTGTTTCTTTATATTATTTAAATAGAAAAAGGATATTAACATGTCTAGTTGTGCTTTAGCTTCATGCAACTGTTGGTTGTACTGCAGGTAGTTTATGCACCCAGCAAGTGTCCAAAATTTAACTCCTAAATTGGAACTGTTTTTACTAAACTGATATTTGTACTTTACAAACAAAGTAAAAACCCTCACCTGGATGATATTATAAAATAATTTGCGAGGCTTATAATTAAATCCCAGAGATGAAGTGTTTCTGTATTTGGAAACACAATTTGGTGATGAATCCAAATTCCACTTTCATATTAACTAAACATCGTTAACTCCCCAATATAACAACAAATGCATTATTCCCACATTAGATATGTTAAGAAATATAGTTTTCCTTCCCTTATTACCATCACTTTAACATATATTAAACTAGAAGCAAGATTACTTCATCAAAAGTATACTCAGAGTTACCTAGAGAAACTTGTATATTAAATAACTTCAACAGAGACAGAATCGGTCTGGCTAAGTTACGTATGTACAAGAGATGAGTCTCACACAGATATATTATAACATATCTGCATTGCTTCCTGTGGCATTCGATAAATTATTCATTTGTGCAACATTTCTCAGTCACTGTCTTTAAAATGTGCTATTAAGCATTATGCCTCGATATTCCCAAAATCATGATTAACCCTACTAAGCTTTTATTTATTGATTAGCCATTATTATTTATACATATTCAACAGTCCATAAGGCTTTAAATGTTAATATACGTGGGAAATTTTAATAGATCAGTAAAACCTAATCTTATAACTATCAACAAAACTTGGACATACATTTATTTGATTGTGAAGGAAACAGGATTTTTCCGGACATTTGCCATCGTTCAGTGAAACAAGAAAACACATTTGAACGCAAAGTAGCAAACACCTTAAGAAAACATAAAGAATTTTTTTCAGATAAATTTAGATCTAAATTAACTCCTCACCACTCAAAAATCCCCCATATGTATGGCCTTCCCAAAATCCACAAACCTACCATCCCTCTTCGGCCCATCATTAGTTCTCGTGATTCACCTTGCAGGGAATTGTCTAAAGTCCTCTTGGACATCTTAACGCCATTGGTAGGAAAAACTGACTCTTTCATCAAAAATTCCAGGGATTTCGTAGAGAAGTCAAAATCCCTAAAGTTGACTGAAACTGACAAACTGGTAAGTTTTGATGTCGAAAGTCTATTTACAAATGTACCAGTTCCAGAAACTCTCGGAATTATTAAATCACGTCTCAAAGAAGACCAAACATTAAAGGATAGAACTAAACTTCCCGTGCCAGTAATTATGGAACTGTTAGAACTATGCACTCAATGCAATTATTTTGAGTTAGAGGGTAAAATTTACCGTCAAGATGAGGGGATGGCAATGGGTTCTCCACTGTCTCCTATTTTCGACAATATCTTTATGGAGGAATTCGAGCGAAAAGCTTTGGCTTCAGCTCAGTTCAAACCGAAGATTTGGTGGAGGTATGTGGATGATACCTTTGTTATTTTTTCTCATGGAGACATTGAATTAAATAATTTTTTGAATCACATTAATAGTATTTCTCCTTCCATCCGCCTCACAATGGAAGTGGAAGTCCAAAACAAGCTTCCCTTTTTGGATGTGTGTGTATTAAGAGATAGGGATGTCCTTAAGACAACTGTTTTTCGAAAGATAACACACACAGGAAAATATTTAAATTATCAATCCAACCATCAAAAATCTGTCAAAGAAGGAGTAGCCTACTCGTTGTTTGATAGAGCAAAGAGCTTGTGCTCAGATAAAGATGGACTAAAAGAAGAATTTAAGAAAATTGAATCGGATCTCAGAAGCAATGGATACCCTCAATTAGTAATTAATAAGTGCAAACGAACCAGAAGAATCATTCCTGAGTCAGAAAAACAGAATTGTGATAAATTTGCGTTTATGTCAATCCCTTATGTGCCGGGATTATCGGAGAAAATTAGAAGAGTAGGTAGAAAGTACAACATTAGAACCGCGTTTAAAACACACAACACTCTTAGACAAAGTCTCGTAAAAACAAAACCAAAAAATGGCACACAGGATTCCAAAAACTGTGTTTACAGTATACAGTATGTAGCTGCAATAGGGAATACATAGGCGAGACAAAAAGACCACTAAACGTAAGGATAAAAGAACACAAAGAAAACACGAGAAAGGGTTTCACAGAAAAGTCAAAAATTGCACACCATTGTTGGTCCGAAGACCATCATATGAATTGGGATGAAGCCCACATAATACATCGGGAACCACATTTCTTCAAAAGGAAATTAATTGAGGCAACATACATTAAATTGGCCGACCAACCAATCAGTCAACCATCAGTCGAGATTAGGCCGCTTTGGTTGCCAATTCTAAAAAATGAACTAAAGAGAAAACCAAAAGTATCAAACGGATCGGATATTTGTAATAAACCAATGCGGAGTCACAATATGGTTTTAAGAAGTTCATCTCGCATGAACCAATAATAACGAAAGGGCCCATTCCTGTTCCCCTTCCCTTGTATTTCCGCCATCTTGTTTTAGCCAGCCGTCACGATTGCCATTGGCTAGTCCCTCTGGTCAGTCGTAGGTGGTTAGTAGACGAGTGAAGACGTATTGTGACCTGAATTCCGTAGTTTAGTTTTAATGATTAGTGTTTTGTATAGTTTTGTATTAAGTGCATGTCTTTAGTGTTAGTGAAGTTGACAACAACATGTAGGTTGTGATTCCTGACTTAGGCGTGCCACAACGCTTTAGTAAGATTTGTTTATTTTAACCTAGTTTGTAATTATGTATTAGGTTAGTTCTTTACCTGAAGAAGAGATCAGATTGCAGATCTCGAAACGTAGTGTTACTGTTTTCTTGTTTCACTGAACGATGGCAAATGTCCGGAAAAATCCTGTTTCCTTCACAATCCTTCCATCGTCAAAAATAACCTTTAAACAACGAATTTATTTGATTGGTTTAGTAAGGAATACAGTCTTTGGACGTAATTTATTGCCACGTGAATGGTTCCTAATACCTTATTCCTACGACATGATTCTGATTCATTGAAAAATATTAATCCATTCCATTACTTTACCAATCAGGTTTTTGTCACAAGAATCTAGAATCTAGAAATAAACAATTCACGAGTGTCTTCGGCTACAAAATACTAGGAGATGCACTCGCATGTCTACTAACAAGGATTCAATCCACAATTTATTGATAACATCTGACCCAATTATTTCAAGCTTGTGACCGCAGTGGATAAGCCATCAGACTAATTTGGAACCAGCATCTAAGTACTTCCTGTTTTTTCCCTTGGGAACTAGGCTCATGCAGTACGGAGCGAGCCGGCCCAAGTTTCCCCCTCCCCACCGACCTTTTGCAGTGTCTCCAGGGAGGGAACAGCTCCGTGTACTGTAACAGATGCGGCTTGCTTTTCTGCGCAAAATCAAAAAAATCCATTTATTCAATTTCAGAGATGAAACTCAGGCTAATGACACAATGGTTAGAGTAAATTGGAAAATAAATCAATTATTGATAGTTTTGAACAACCAAATAATATTATAAATGTGAAATTGCCTTTGTTCATTTGTTTAGCTTTCACGTATAAACTAGTAAACGGATTGTAGGGTCCCTGGTATGAACATAGCCTATTCTTATTTCCGGGTTACGCGTAAATGGTTCCGGGTTACGCTCCACTGGTCTTTACAGCAGCAAATCCCACCTTGCTTGCCTAATTTATGTAATTTGAATTCAAAGAGCCAGTTAAATGTTATCAACTGTTATATGTAAACATTGTATTATGAAAGCACTACCATATGTTTAATTATTATAATCATTATTTTCAATTTATTAACACTTATAGAGTGAAACGCATAAAAAAGTAACAATCCTTCTTATTTTAACATCCTTAGTAAACCAATTTGTATATTCTGGGTAACAAATCAACACACGAGACACTAAATTCAGTTTTTGTAACATAAACTCGTAGAGGTGTCATCGCATCTATTTATCTCACTGATGAGATATATGATACTGATTAGGTATATGATTATAGGTACAATAAAATAATTCCTAGACTGGACCAAGGACAAATTATGATAAAGAGAACATGGATTGGGAAGCAAGACTTTTACTGAATCACGTAGTATCTTTACATATGGATAGCAACTGTCATAATGTAAGTATTGAAATGTGTTATTATTATTGATGTCGATATTCGTTTTTAATTTACAATAACAATATCTATATCTATACAATTTAAAAACTATACTGTTTTGATTTCAACCTCGTTACCTCGTTATATAGGTCTCTTTACATTATTTGTCAGGGGAAAATTAGCCAACTCCAATTTTGCATTGAACATATAATTAGTTGAACTAGAAGTGCAAAACCTGAAATAAGAATTTTTCACACTTTTCATTTTCTATTCCTCTTTAATCATAAAAACTGTAGAATAGGTACCTGATGCACCTTATATGACTAATTTTATTTTTTTAACTATAGAACCCTTTCATATTACGCCACAAGTCCTGTCACTAAGAAAACTATGAACTTTGACTTTGGAGTTCTTGTACATTAATCTAAAATAGTTCAAATGTTACTGAAATCATGCGAGCTTTTCAAATAAATGCACGGGATTGTGCATAGAGATTGCGGGCGAAGCCGCGGGTATGTGCTAGTTATTAATTTAATTGAACACCTCATTAAAATACGTCTACTGTACTGACAAATTTTGGAGCAAATCATTTTTATTCAAATTTTTACCCTTCCCAAGTCTGGATTTATTTATTTAATAGTCTTTTCCTTTATATATTAAAAAAACTACTTAAAAGACCTTTTTATATATATATATATATATATACAGTATTTATATATATATATATAAAGTAAAATATTGTCACTATGGGGCCTTACTACAGGAAAATATCATTTGTCTGGACACCTCCCCCCCCAATTTTTTTCTGGCAAAGTTCTTGCGCTCCTTGTTAACTTCAGCAGTGGCAGGCCTTCCGAACTGCAACGACAGCACAATTTAGAACGATTTTTCACCAACTGGCTGTGGATGATGGGTTGGAATCATCCAAAGTTGGTTTGAACAATCATCCTGTTGGGTGATTGCGTTTGATGGATATATAACATAACCACTACAAAACGCCTACTACTTTCATCGTTTCTTGCAGAAGGTACTTGCTGTTTCGACTGTTTGGGTTTCTTCAGGTGGGTGTTGACCTCAGATTTCAGAGGTCCACCCTTGCTCCACCCTCATCGTGTCTGTCATATCGTAGTACACTCAATTGTGCACCTTATGAGACAACGAGAACATCTCTTCACCTAGATTACACTATATGTATTTCTAATGTGGAAACGATATCTGAAATTCTTTTTAAGCTTCTTCACCACTGACATGTTTTAGGTTCTCTTTAGAGGAACATCTCTCAAGATTCCAGGAGTCAAGTCTTTGACAGCGACAGGATTCAGGCGGTATATTTAAGGAAGGTAACTGGTTGGTTTATGCCTTCCAGTTGAAACCACACTGGGTACAGCAAAAACCGATTTCGTTACTAATTTCCAGGAGAGGCACATCACTGACCACAAGTTTCAAGATTCTGAGGTGCAAGGTAACAAAAAGGTAATTAATTGAATGGGTCTAGTCTACTGCGGGAGATTACTGTTGGAGTTGATGGGGTTCGTTCTCTATGATTCAACGGTTCTTGCTAGCCTAGACACAAAGGTTTGTCACCCCCTACCTGCTTTGTCTGAAGAGCTAGCTTCCCCTTCATCCGAAGGGACATGATATGAAATTAGTGTCCTAAATTCTTCCACATTGATCCCAACGGGAGGCGGCCCTTACCCCCAATCCTACTCATTCAGAATATCCTGTCACTCCGGAAGGTCCTTAATGGACTAGATTCAATTTTAGGCTTCGGAGAGGAAGGTGAACCCCTATGCCAACATAGCTACGGTATATGTAAAGACATATAGATTTTCTCTATTAGTTTTTCAGTATAAGTGTTTAATTTTGGATACGGTTAATAAGTTATAATTTACATTTCATGAAAAATACTAGTATAAATATTATAATTCCTACAACATATAATAATTATATAACAACTTGCATCTATTTAAAAAATAATTGCCGTCGTTAAGCTGGCAGCTCACATTAATGAAACCACTACGAGCACCTATAAATAATTGCTTACCCAATATCGTCAATTCTGTAGTTGGTTAGTAATTGCATGTATTCTGCGTGATTACAGGTATTGTAACTAGAGAGTACTTTACTGCTATCCAGCCCCATTGAAAACTCTTGTAACAAAAGGTAACCTGTAATGACAGTGTGATGTTCCAGGTCACTAAATCTACTCAGACGCGACGAGTAGTACAACATTGGTCAACTGATATGTACTACCTCATCATTTAAACATGTAGCCTCATTCACGCTCTATTCTCATTGAATAAAAATTACACTTTTCCATCCCATCAAGTGGGCTTCGCTAATGCTCTTCCAATTATAACTGACGCAGCTTATTGTATGGTTAGAGAAATTAAATAGTCAATCGATCTCTAGCTGGGTTTTAATTGAACTGTTTGTATAGTTAATGCTTTAACCGCAGAGATTCCAGACGTATTCAAAACACCGAGCTTATTTGCGTCACTAGCTAGTTGTGTCTAAAAGTCTTTAAATACGTCATTTCAAGTTTATTACTTAAATCAAACATCTATCAGTTACATAACCAAATGTCTAAAATGTCATAAAAAGCCATTTAATGGTTGGTAATGTAAAATTTATTTATGAATCGTTTCATCGTTATATTTAATTTTAATTAGAAATTAAGATTTCAATTTTCATGGATTTAAAAGTGAAATATAGGATCCAAATTTGTTGTCTAAGTAGTTTTACTACAACCTAAAATATATTACCACAAACTAAACATCAATATTATCAAACACGTTTCCAATCAAACATATGTAACAGAAATTAAATAATTTACTTATTTTAAAATATTAAAATATTATATCAAGTTTATTTTTATTTTTCAACTGTTAAAAATTTATAAATATATTTAATCCTTGATTAAAGTATAAGAGAAATGTATTTTGAGCAAGAGTCACTTACTTACAATTCAATATGTTCGTAAAGTAAGATATTCAAAAAAGGGAAATAGTCAAATGTCTCTTCTTAAAGCAACAAGAAGCTGGTTCTTAATGTCTTCTTTGAAAGTTTTACAATTGGAATCACTGATTTATGTTACGGTAGTACAAATTGAGCATTCTGAATGAAAACTTTTGCTGATTACATAAAAGAAATGTAAATGTATCTCAAATTACAAAATAAAATACAGAATAATATATATTTGTCAGTTACCATTATTCCTGTCTTTTATTGTTTGGAAATTATTATTATTAAAAGCTTAATAATCAGTTGCATTATTATTATAACCTGTAACATTAATATATTACTATACTATAAGTATACAGTAGCAAATCTTGCTGTTAAAAATAATTGAAAAAAAAGAACTCTATGTTACTGTAAAAAGTGAATAAACTGATGTTTAGAGTAAAGGTTGTAACTTCCATTTAACAAAAATTCATATATAACACAAGTAAGCAAGGTTTGCACGAAAAAAATGTTTTTTCGATGTTAAGAAATCATATAATCAGAGCTAAACATTAGTAGAACTGCTATTAACCGTATGTTCGATCATATTTCGATCATATAATATATTTCATTATAAATGTCATACACTTAGATTATGAGATAACAATTGCGATTTAAGAACAATATTTATAGCATTACTGGCGTTAATGTATCTACATTTTTAAATGCTGATTGAGTAAGATTAAATTTTTAGTTCAAGCCAAATTATAAACGGTGACTGGCCCTCGGTGTTTATAATAATATAAAACAAAGAATTTTGGATGAATCTGAAGTTTTTAATTTTTTTATTCAACCTCCCCTTAGAATAAGGAATTGTTTATACTTTTTACAAAATTAGTGACGTGTAATAAGTGTTAAGTGTTAGAAAGGGCTTCTTAGCCCTAACTTCGCCTGGTAAAATAAGACATTCTTTACTTTCTTTAATAAATACAAAGGAGTTTGGTCAGTATTAATTGAAATAAATTAATTACTAAGCCTGATAAAATTCGATCAGATAAACAATTTTTGCCATTAGTTAAATTTTTTAAAGAAAGTTATAAAATTACATACTTACAAATATTTCCTCAAAAATTACTTTTTTATTGTTATATTGATATTAAAGAACGTCATTTATTGACAATGCTTAACGATGGAGAAACTGAAAGCACAGGTGATTAAGAGAGTTACCTATTCAGTTTGACAAGAATAATATCTACAACTCCGTTGAAAAAACAATGATACCTCCAAGGTTTATCCTTAATCAGACGTTACTTGGCTAGGACGAATAATACATTACACAAACCTGACTTTGACAAATCATGCTCTGTTGAAATTGAATATTTATTGTTACCTTTCCAACTTGCTTTGCAGAATATATTCTGAAACATATGTTATAGATATAACAATTTGTTCAAATCTGTCAAGAAATGTTTCATTCAGACCAAATTTAGGTGATGTAAGCGACCCTGATTGTAAACAGTATTTTCAATGAAGGGAATCGGAGAATGGTACCGATTCGGAAATATTGGAATTAAAAGCAAAACGCGTTTAAAAAAACTAAATTGCTCACTTTTTACTATATTTTTGGATTAAAGCCCCTCCCCTCGGCACGTGTAAAAATAAGTAATATTTAAATATTGTAACATGTCTAGCCATATTACTAAATCATTTTCAAAATAGCTTAAGTAGCACGCGTGTCACAAATGAAAGAGAATTTTTGGAACCTAATCGTAAATTTTCCTAGGGTAGAATTAATTTTACAATGAAAATAAATCGCAGTTCCTTTCACAATTGCAAAAAAAAACTTGGTAAGATCAAATAATTAAAGTTGAGCAATTGTTGAAACAGTGAAATCCATCACCTGGGTGTAAAACATGCTAATATTTTATTGGTTTGTGTACAAATCAGTTGAAACAAAATTATTTTGTCTTAAACTTGGTTTGTTTTGTACGTTGGAGAGAAAAAATGTATATAAAGTAAAAATCAGTTCCAGGTTACGATTATGTTACGTTTACCATCATATTGGAATAAAGTTATTACACGTCCGTTTATCATGCCTTTAGTAAGGTTACTTGGTGCTTGTGCTTCGGTGCTTTCCATGTGGAATTCGTATAATATCATTACACGTCTGTTTAATTTGTCAAAGGACGGGAGCACTTGCCAGGAGATTCTCAAACTTCAATACATTAATTATTGTATGGAAACAGTAAAACAGGTGTTGTTTTCTTTCTCTAGAATGATTATTGCCTAAATTAACTACGTTCATTTTTAAAAGATAGGGAATAGCAAATTAGTAGTAAATTTGAAAGTTTTTCCTATTTACTCATAATTAGTTGACAGTAGTGGATTTAAAAATAATTCAAAATAAGTTTCTGGTTATTAAAATTATTTATTATTAATTTTAGTATTCACATAGATTTAATTGATTCCCAGCAATGTAGGTTTTTACGCTTTACGTATCATTAGATTTCAGGCAATATGAGTCGGAATAAATTCTAATAGTACACAATATTATTGTAAAATAATGCAAAACCTAAAAACCTAATGTAGGAAAAAGCAGCGATAACTCCATTAAAAATTGGTTACAAATATATATTTTTTAAAAGTATCATCTTTCGTTGTGTTTCATTTTATGTTCAGTAGTTTATCGAGCATCAAACTGCAGAGGCTATCGTAGCATAGGTAAAAAACATTAATTAAAAAGTTATTCATATAAAATCATCATTGCGGTTATTGCGTAGTTATTACAGTTACTCATATTGACGTGTATTTTATCATTGCGGTATTGCGTAGTTATTACAGTTACTCATATTGACGTGTATTTTATCATTGCGGTTATTGCGTAGTTATTACAGTTACTCATATTGACGTGTATTTTATCATTGCGGTTATTGCGTAGTTATTACAGTTCCTCATATTGACGTGTATTTTATCATTGCGGTTATTGCGTAGTTATTACAGTTACTCATATTGACGTGTATTTTATCATTGCGGTTATTGCGTAGTTATTACAGTTCCTCATATTGACGTGTATTTTATCATTGCGGTTATTGCGTAGTTATTACAGTTCCTCATATTGACGTGTATTTTATCATTGCGGTTATTGCGTAGTTATTACAGTTACTCATATTGACGTGTATTTTTATCATTGCGGTTATTGCGTAGTTATTACAGTTACTCATATTGACGTTTACCACGTTTGGCCAGAATGTACGGTGTTTTTACACATAGCTGGAGCTTAACTTAAAAATCAATTAGTCAACGATGTGTAATTAACTGTACAGTAACCGTTAATTAACCCAGTTATTTGATTCTTCAATTATGTTGTATTTCAGGGTGATTTTAATTAGAAGCTGCTGTTATTAGGTAGCATTTGTGGGATTAATTCATTTTACAGTTTCTTTTATTGTACAGAGGGAACTAAAATTGTAACATTTTACCACCGCTTATCTCAAGACCTCAACATAATTGTGTCGAAATAAGATGTTTCGGTGGGTACTATATAACATTGATTAATATTTATTGGTATACATGTTTATTCCGGACGTTTATCAATAAAATTCATATGGATTATTTGTGGATTAGTGTTACTAAAATTTATTAATTTATTAACTAATTTAACTGAAAAATAATTATAATAAACTTATGGAAATCTTAAGAAGTCATTTTTATAGTTTGACCCCTTGCTTGAGGATATCGATGCTACTTATCAAGGAGGTATCCAAATTTCTCTAACATTCGTTTGTTTGTACGGTATCTAGAAAATTGATTGACCTATAAACTTAAGATTTCCATGAAGTACTCGGCAATTGTTCATTTCTCTCCATGCGATTTGGATGGGTGTTAGAGAATATTAACGTTCCATAGAATATCTGAAGTCAAAAACAAATTATATAGTTGAAATGTTGCATATTTTGGAAACACTCCTGGGTACGGTAAAATTCTTATTAAGTCCGTCTGTATATTTGTGAAATTAAATATTTTCATTTCATTTTCATATATCTGTGTCATGTCTGTCGGCTTTCCGAATGGTATTTCGTTAACAAATTGAGATACAGACTTGAACTTTTAATGCAAATTTACGTGAAGCCTGTTAGGCGATACAATATCTGACGTAGCCCTAACTTGTATTGGGTACGTTTAGCTAAGTTACAACGAGTAGATACTTTATTTTCTTGTATCTTTATGTAGTCCTTGTATCCATTAAATAAAGATAGCTTATAGGAATTGAACTACTGAAGGAATTCAGAAAGTGTATGGGACCCTAAATTTTGTTTTAACTTTTACCGCCATAATGGATAACATCATTTGAACTCAACAACTCGTTGAATGATCACCATCGGTTTGTCAAAGTCACCTCTTGGTAAGTTACACATCCATCTTTGTCTGGTGTCGCTGTACAATAAAACAAACTACAAACTCTGCATGCTTTATTAATAAATAACAAACTTTTGTTTATATTTACTACTATACATTAAACTTTCATAAAAGAAAAGTAAATTCTGTAATAGGAAAGATAATAAAAATACATATATCTTATTTTGTTATCTTGTAATGCATTAACGACATGGTAAGTAGTTAATATCTGTTGATCTTATTCAAACATTATAGTGATTAGTAAATGTTAATTAGCTCCCAACATTGTGCCCCTAAACGAATATATTTGTACAATTTCGTAGAAATAACGTAAGTTCCTTACAATTCGGGAGAAACTATTGGAATTTCCAGGAAAATTCAAATAAGTTCTTTGGCATTTTTAGTACACATACGCGTTCCCTAAGAAGTGGGTTTGGCCTTTAATTTCACAGAACAAAAAACTGGTATTTCACGTTTCTGGCCACAATTTTCAAATAACCCCAGTAAGTTATTAACAAAACCTAACCTCATTGTTAGGTTTGTTTGGCAAGTTGGTACAGCCTAGTAGTTCTCAACTGGTGCGATTTGTCTATAAATATAATTTCCTACCATGGTGATAATATTAAATAGTAAAGAAGAATATTCACTGCATGTTTAAATTAGGTCTTGTTTCCAGGAGACTACATACTAATAACATACATAACTACATACCAGTATAAATTATTCTGTTGTAATTTTACAGCAGGATGTTTTACAAGTCCTATCCTAAATAATATATATACTTTTGCTTAAGACCCCTCTTTCTTGAATACTCCATATGTAATTCCACGTTTTTAAATACCAATTAGAATACAAATAATAGGTGTATATTATATTTTACGTTTGAATATTTAACTAGATTAGAAAGAGAATATTACATGAAAAAATACAAAAAATCTCATGTTCAGATAAAAAAGAAACTGTAGTGGAGGGTTTAACCTTAAATAGGTAGTTTTTTACAGTGTACCCTATACCTTTTGGTATTTGGAAGTAACAATTTTTATTCTAGAGCTTTGAAAATATCGTTTCTTAATGCAACCCCTATTTTGGATGGCAAATGTTAGTGGCTTAGTTTCTCTCCTGGCGCTACAGAACACCTTTTATCTGATACAGGATTAAAGTCTAGTATTCCCGAGATTAAGCCACCATCCTTTGTTCACCCGGAACCTTGGCACAGCATGGTAATAGCTTTCTGTCCCATCGCTACAGAGCAGATTTATCTGATAGAAGATCAAAGTTTTATATTTCCAAGATTAAGCCACCATCCTTTCTGCACCCCGACCCTTGGCACAGCATGACATTGGACAGGGTTAAATCAACGCTAAAGTAATTATGATTATAGAGGCAATATACTTCTTTTTAAACTACAATTTTAAAATTATAAATTTTATTTATTCACGCAAAGGATATCCTGCTCGATTTCCGAAATAAACGCAATTAAAACATTAGGCAACCCAACTATTTAGATATATTTAGATGGCCAAAATTGATTTCCGAAATTAATGAATATAATAGACGAATTCCTTGTGTTATACTTGTCGCTATGTGTAGGTGGCCGTTAAAATAATTATTTCGAGAAAATTATTGTTTTTTTTTTTTATTAATGATTATTTTTGTAAATTTTTATGTAAGCTAAACATTTAATGTTATAACAAATTTATTTTATAACGCAATTCAATAAATCTTGGTTGGTTTATATAAACAGGACCAACACAGAGACTAATCTCTATATATTTGAACGGAATTTTATATACAACAAGTAAAAATTGTAGTAGTGAATTCTCGACAAAATAAAGTCTGGGTAACAATGAAACATTCATGTGTGGACTCACCACGTCCGTCCGTCTGTTTAATAAATCCACAACTTTTATAAATATTTATTAAGTGTTGTCTCTGTTGGGAAATTACTTTCAGTAGGACACTATATATTCTGTATATGTACAATCTTCATCAAGAGGTGGACAAAACTTGAACAGAATATTTGTTCCTTTTTGACATATAAAATGTCACTTTTTGAAATATATGCAACAAAATATCATCAGCTTGAGCTTCAGATTCAAGTCGAACCTCTCTTTTGGATCGGTTCATTTTTTATGTCACAGATCTCAAGTTGTTCAAATTACAAATCACGCATCTATTTGAATAAAAATTAGTTATACATCCACTTAAGGATTCCCTTCCTGCTCTACTCGAATGATTGAACCATCTCTAATACAAGGAAGAATTGTGCAGTATGCAGATGATTTTCTACTCAACTATTCTCCATAAAAATAGGATTTAATTTTTACTTTTATATCTGTACTTGTATTTGTGGTGACTTTCTCAGTTAACGTTTTGGATTCATCGATTCTTGTATGATATAATTCTTCAGCACCCTATTCAAAATTTCTAACCCTCTTTTACATCTTTTTCGTTACTATATAAAAAACTATTTTTAACTAATACATTTTCTCAATACAGTTAAAACTTTTTCCAAATTTAAAAAGTGTTTCAAACTTCTGTTTATTTTACATTTATTTTGTAGAAATTGTTTTAAATAAAGAAACTACAGGAAATGTTACGAAAACGTGAACAAAAACTAACCACTAAGTTAACTTAATAACCACTTGCTAACTAGCTCATCGGTTAGTGTGTTAGAAAGGTACCAGCCTACTGCTGTACAATCGCACCGGTACTTCCTCTCGTCTAATATAATAAAACTGTTGTGACACGCGTGTATAGTGTTTTATTTGTATACAAAATTAATAATATGAGTTTAATGAGTACTATAAGAATCATACTGATACAACTCAGTAAGAGTTAGTACCTGAACAAGTTCAGCATTAGCTATGAGTATTATTTTAGAGTTTTCTACTCTACCGTATTCAATAAAATTTAACACCGTCAAAGTATTCTATCTAAAGGAATACTATGGACTATAGCATCATAGAGTTAATTAATATATATAAATTTTTTATTGATTTATTTGGAGTATTAAGGAAATAAACTTTCATTTTATCTTAAAACATGACTGGTATATTTAAAAAAACCAAAAATATATTTTTTACTTTTAAAAGAACAATAAAATTAATTAAGTATAAAATATTCAAGACAGAATGAGTTTTTGCAAATATAAGTAATTTTACATCCACTTTGATTAAAACGCAGACGGACCTCTTTGGATCTAATTGGATTACTTTACTTAGACTCTTTCTTTATTACTTTAACAGCCACCTTCATTTTAATTGTTCCTGGAGGGATTACAACAACTATTTTCTTGTGACGAATTAATTTTTATTACTTCTTTTTTAATCAAAGTAATTCAGGCGTAATAACAATTAAAGCAGGTTTTCACATACCTTTTTGATCGACGGTTATATTCAGAAAGGATACAAGTGGATGGAGCGCTCCTGAAGCAATTCCATATTATCCATCATGGGAGACAAATGGCAAAGGCTCAATTCTTATACCATCTTGGAAATTGGGGAGGCAAGCTCTGCTCCAACATCTTCAAGTCAAAGTGGGCAGAATAAGTGTTCTCACTCACATTTGGGCTTAAACTCTTGAACTCTGAGTAACTTTGCGCATTCCACTCCTCCACGGTAAAGACCTATCTACCAGTCCTTTAACTCAATATCTCAACATGGGTGGGTTTGTGGTGTACTTCATCTGTATATACGTGTGGCTGCCTAGATTTAACTTTATTTTTAAAATTATTTATTTTGTTAATGTTGTTACATATACAATTTCTAATGTGTCATCATTATGCATCAATATCGTACTATCAACACAACTGAATTACTAATGTATGCGGTGTGTCCCAGAGTGAACATAGTAAAAGACCAATTTAAAGTGTCCATCCAAAGTAAAGTAAAAATCCATATTATTTGGCGTAATTTAAATTAATTCAGCACTATTGATAGATAGTGATCAAAATTTAATCAATTTAATTCTTACCTTTTATACATTTTCTCAAAACAATCCATTCGATCATTAAACTCTCGCACATGAAACTCATACTGCAGTTTAGATCAGTGAAGAACAACATAAATATGTGATTACGTATTTCACATTTTATACGTAACACAAATAGGAAACCGGACAAAACAGAATCTTAGTAACGCGTCAAGCTTTCCCTCTCAATAAATAGTAACAAAGTTTTTATTGATTTTATGGCACGATTAGGAACAAGGGTTTTAGGAAAGTACACTTTCAACATTCACCTACAAACAACGGTACACTGACATGTACAGAGAATTGACTTACGATTATCATATTACAAGTAAATAAGTTAAGTAATTTATATCAGACATGTTATAAAAGGAAGATATTCTATAGAAATGGTTGATTTGTGTTATATTTTTGTGCATATCAATGAACATTATTTATCAATTTATTCATTTATATATAGGTAATTTTATTTATACAAATTTAATAACACATAAATCACGTTTGTAATTGCAATCTACTGAATAGAAACGTTGAATAAATGCGGTTCAGGCAATAAACTCTAAGTGCAAAACGATCCGATAGTAAATGGGTCAAACTGAATTACGTATTCATCCTTGTCTGGTTCATGAATATTTAATGTCTTTTGAGAGCTTTTGTCTGACGTTACTGTAGAGAAGCACAGACATTTCTGTTAGATGAGAATGAATATTTGACTCTCAATCAGTGCGGTCACTTTCAGACAATGTATTATGAATGTACGCAACAACCCTCCCTCAGCCGTCGAAGGGTTGTTTAGCTTTGTCACGTGATACAATTCAATGTCTCGGACACTTAAAAAGTTCGTTTAATTTAAAAAAACGATCAGACATAAAAAATATACATATCAGGTATTTTGTTACTTGGAATGAAAAATATGAAGTTTAAGGGTGTGCTTGTAGTAGTGAAAAACTGTTTTAAAGAATTAAAAAATTATAGCTTAAGCTCCATAACAATATCGAAATTTAAACTAAGTTGTAGGAATAAGGTAATTAAACTAACAACTATTTTTATCGGAATGTCTTGAAATTTTTAACAGTAGTTTGTTAGACTCTTGTTCACAACATTTAAAAAGAGAAAATAACAAATTTGAAGCTCTCTTCTTCCTTTCAAAAAATGGTTTATTAAAGTAGTATTATACATAAATATTACTGATTATAAGCGTTCTGCCCATATACATTACAAAAGACTCAGTTGTCTTTTATCCTCATTTTTATCAAATATGTATATATATTATATAAATCCGTCAAAGCATACGCGAGCACGACCACCACTTTAAAGATAACCTTGCATAAGCCGGGAGCGCCAAACATGTAACAGTTGAGAGGTATCAGGT
The DNA here is from genome assembly GCF_021130785.1 of Homalodisca vitripennis. Classification (NCBI taxonomy): domain Eukaryota; kingdom Metazoa; phylum Arthropoda; class Insecta; order Hemiptera; family Cicadellidae; genus Homalodisca; species Homalodisca vitripennis. Next base: position 189,329 of record NW_025776286.1, read on the forward strand.
GATTGTTGCTCCTGGTTTGCGCGTGTGTATTTTCAAAGTGTTAGTCCTCGCATATGCTTTCACAGATTTTTTATTGAACACCCGACATACAAAACCAAATTTTATCCTGGCCTTCACAAAATCAACTCAATCATCAGAACAGCATTTAATCTACTTAAAAATTCCCAGGAAACTAAAGACTTGTTTTTAAATTCTCCAACATTTTTATTTAAAAGGCCAAACAGTATTAAATAGATTTTGGTCTGTAATTATGTTATAGAAAAAGGTAAAAAAGAAATCACACCTCTTTGGTCGTATAAATTCCTAAAAAATTCGTTGTGGAACATGTAAGATTACGTCTAAAAGTAAAATTTCAAAAATAATATTACCAGGCAAGTAAAGGAAATATCAACCTCGACACTTGTGATATAACTTTACATTTTGTGATATTTTATATATTTCATATATTACAATGATCACTGACTTCTTCATATAAAAATAATAAATGATTATTAATTTTCATTATTATTGTTTATATTAGTTTTTATAATTTCTTTAGTATCATTCTCACTACAATCTTGTATTTCCGAAATAACTAAATTCATTTTAGCTGTCATTGCGTTCTGAAAATTAAATTATGGGTTTATGGTACTGAAATAAGAAATACAAATTCTGGAATCAAATCTTGCTAAATGCCTTAGAAATCTAGCATCCATCGTTGTTTCATATCACGTTGTACTTATATTTGTTTCGTTAGACGTTGTTAAAGTAAGTTTATATTTTAAAAACTCAATTAATGGTTTTGACGTTTCTACAGCAAAAGTTTTATTACAGTCTAGTTTTACACAATTTATTTTTTAAGTCAATGTAAGGTAAGGCACAAAGTAAAAATGTAATTGAGTAAAGTTATAATTATAATCAACATAGAGAAAAATTTTCTTCTTGGATTAAATTACACTGAGTCTTTGTTAGCTAGATAAGATCTAGTCAGCTTATTTTAATCCTTTTATAAAATCCCGTCTGGATGAAACTAATAGTGAACTGGAATGGGAATTATATTAACCGTGCTAAAATTTCTATTAAGAATAAGAAGAGCTTTAAAATAGTGCTATCAAATTATGCAGTAAGTTAATCAATATTATGTTAGAAAGTGTGTTTAAATGCCTTAAAGTCAACATATTTAGTAATAGCAGAGTATGGATTGAATTTGCTAATTTCACAGATTTAAATTGGAGCTTAAGTAACTTGAACTGAAAAAATGCAATAACCAATAAAAGCCTGCAGAAGCAGGGATAGATCCAGACGATGCGATATTTTGGACAACATTTACGTTTATAATAATATGATAAAGTGATTGAACAGTTAGAAAAAATCATTGTAAAAAACTACTAGATCGGAGAGAAGAAATTAGTTTTTTCCGTATCACATATAATTTTGTATGTTATTGTGGCTTACATTTTCTTTTTAATCTCTCCTAACAGATCTTTAATTAACATAAACTTTAGTTAGTTCGGAACAAATGTTTATGCAACGGTTTCATTTCGTTTCAACAAAGCTGTTATTCTACTTGAAAGCATGTAGAAAACATAAACATGTGTGACGTTCATTGACGCGAAACGAAAATTTCTCCCCATGCAAAAACGTACATCCATAGCCCACCAAAAGAAGTTCTCACTTCAACAAAGAGCGACAGTAACCTAGCACTAGCACACCTAGATAGCCACTGAACGGAGAAAGGTACTGACATCTAAAATAGCCGCGATAGTCCCGCCCCTAGCGGCTACAGAGCAAACATGGATGATGCGTGACGTTCCGTGACTCGAAACGAAAGTTTTTTCCTCCGTGCAAAACATTGCATCATTAGCCTACCAAAAGAAGTAGTCACTTTAACAAGGAGCAAACAATAACCTCTCACTAGCACTCCTGGATAGTCACTGAACGGGAGAAAGGCAATAACATCAAAATAGCCGCGATAGTCCCGCCCCTAGCGGCTACAGAGCAAACATGGATGATGCGTGACGTTCCGTGACTCGAAACGAAAGTTTTTTTCCTCCGTGCAAAACATGCATCATTAGCCTACCAAAAGAAGTAGTCACTTTAACAAGGAACAACAATAACCTCTCACTAGCACTCCTGGATAGTCATCTGAACGGAGAAAGGCAATACATCAAAATAGCCGCGATAGTCCCGCCCCCTAGCGGCTACAGAGCAAACATGGATGATGCGTGACATTCCGTGACTCGAAATTAAAGATTTTTTCCTCCGTGCAAAACATGCATCATTAGCCAGCCAAAAAAGTAGTCACTTCAGTAAATATAATAGTTCAGCAGATATAGGTAGAAAACCCTACTTTTATCTTAAATTAAGACCCCTCGGATGTCTTTTCTGAATTATCAGTTAGTGTGTAGTTTCACTTTTTAAAGTTATGTTGTGTTATGTATGATTTTAGTCTGCCAGTGTGAACAACTGCAAAACCAAGGTCTTGTTAACAGAAAATGGAACAAAGGGAACTCCATTCGCATTATTGTAGGGCACTAATGAGAATTGTGATTGTACTCCAGGAAGTAGTGATACAGAGAATTAGAATCCAACCAGGATGGTCTGAAAATAAAAATAGTATTCTTCCATTGTGTATCTATATTTTATCAACAAGACCTTTGTTATGTAGTTTGGTAAATTTATTCTTCCTACAGCAGCATTATACGATCATCTCATTCCAATTAATCATTGTACCTTCGTGTACTAGACTACAAGTATTGTGAATGAATTTATAATTAGGACTTTAATTATGAATGAGAACTTATCTCAAACCATACTTGTAACTGCGTTTTTCACATACGCTTATTCACCAAAAGGTACTTGTTACTATGAAAATAAACAGTTTCACTACAACATGGAATGCTTTGAAATAACTCGCATCACAATAACTTGAGTTGGCTGCTTGAAACACCTTTCATATTAATTTTTATTACTTCAGTTTTGAAATTGAGAGAAGGGTTTCGGGGTTTTATGTTTAGCAGGGATTATTATTGCAATACATAATGGCTTTGGGCTTGCTTTAACATTCTAGTTATTGTACACTGTGCAATTTTAGTACTTTTCCTCACGAATAAAAACTTAAAATTTAAATATAAACAAGTAAATTACAATTGGCTGTGAAAATGACTTTTTATGAATAAATTTATTCAACGTAAAATAGCGCACGAAACTAAATACAAAGTGTTTGAGTTGGAAATGAACATTTCACTGTTCTGGAACAATTATGCGGTTATAGAATAATTTGACCTCAAGTTTTATCAAGACCTGCTCTGGTTATAACCGTATTTGGAATTCAAACTTC